>NC_056731.1:674251747-674291747 GCF_019279795.1 Protopterus annectens
GTGGGAAACATGGGCCCACATCAAGGAGAAAATGGCAGCAAAACTACATAGGCAAATGATAAAGCAGGAAAACAATATGCAAGGGAACACATTGCAAATGCATGAGTACACCACAGAGTGGTTCTCAAGTCAACCCAAACACTGAAGAGAATGGCCAATGTATGTCACATGGGCAGACTACATTGTTGACATTAACAAAAATGTCCATGTACAGATCATGTACCCACAGTGTTGTGCAATCATAAAACAGCAGCAGGCATAGATAAGCAAGCTAGGAATTTAGACACATATTGTGCAATTAGATATCACTGACCATAGGTATGAATGAGCAAAGAACAATCCTGTGAACAATATTACTGCACATTAACATGAAGTCAATGACTGGTCATAGTCACATGGTACAATAGTGTTTCTCTATTGATCAGAATATGTACAGAGGCATGCACATAAATCAGAGAATTTGTATACCATTTGCAAAAATGTGCAAGTTTATGTGAATAAGGAATGGATACAGAAATGTAACACATGGCAAAAAATGCATACTGTAATGTTAATGAATAAATTATCATTACCTCGGTGTATACACGAATGATGCATTGGTGGCTTATGCATTCAATAAGGTAGAACAGCCCAAAAGTAACAGACACGTTTATATGATACAACATAGCATCATCATTGCCAATACATAGCACACACAATGTCAGTGTGCTAGTGTGACAACGGTTGTCATCCAAAGCATAGGGGCAAGGTCATGTCTTTTGGTTGAACAGACATGGCATGGTGACTGATAAATCATACCCATACCACTGTGGTATATGTGGAATACAGGCAACATGTTTACAAGTTGCTGTCAATCCCACACATGTATACAGTGGAACTTTTGCAGCAGTAGTAGCATGTTAGATGCTGAAACTCATGGACAGCTGAAAGCTGAATAAAAGTCTAATATGATAATGTGTGTCATATATCTATTGCAGCATAATGCTAAATGTCACTTGAAATCTGCAGGAATGTTTGCATATTTGTATCACATAAGCATGGCAGCAAAATGTTATGCATGCACAAGTGTGTCTATACTGTCCAATCACGTATATGAGAAACGCCATGGTGGCAGCAGTACACAAGTGGATCACACACACACAATACTTACAGTCCTTAGGGCCCACCATGGTGGAGATAAATGATCCCTCAAGTTATTGCTCTGAATGAGACCTGCATAACCTGTGTCATGTCTTGAAAAGATTCCCCATCATGTCCCTCATTTGGGTGCAAAAGACATCAGTCATCACCTCCAAGATCTGTTCCCAATAACTGTCTTGTTGTGGTGCTGGGCATCATCTCTTCTGAGGTGCAACAGGGACAATGGCATGTGGAGGTTTAGATTCCTCACTGTCATCATCATCATCTCTGTCATGGTCTTCATCATTTCATTGGAGGACTCGGGCAGTGGTCTGGCATGTGCTCATCTCTAACATCTAATATGTGACCGTCCATGGGTCCCATGCTCTGTCAATGGAAATCACAAGGCAAGAAAGAAAGTACATATGCATACCTGCTACTATAGGACTACATACCATACTGCATACCTGCTATTACATGGCTACATAACATACCAACTGTGACATAATGCACAGGCAGAAAAAATCAGCATGAAACCTTAGAATAAGGTATGAACTTAGTCAAGTGCACCACCATATGTGATATAGGTCATCGGTCAAAACCATAACAAAGAGATCTCCATTATCAGGCTGCACATTCCTGTGAGAATCATAGCTGACATTAAACAGAAACTGATGTGCACATCTAAAAATCTAACAGACATTAAATCATCATTTAAAGTCTGCATATGAGAATACAGGCGCCATTAAAACCATATTTTCAGAATAAATGGCTTAAAATGCTTATGCAGGAGAAGTATAATAAACATATTTGCTGTTAGTGGATTTGCTCCTCATACACACAGTACATTCTCCATGTTCTATTATCTGTACTTATGGATGCTTCAATAAAGGCCCATGTCAGGGCCAATGAGAAATATAATAGCCATATGCAAAAGACCTGAGCAAGGCAACTTGGTAATTGGCTGACCCAACATCCAGTGTTTGGAATGCAACACAATACACTAGAAATAATGTACAATCACAAACATAGTGGGAGCTTGTGAGATATGAACACATACTTTATGTATTACAAAAAGTACTATCTACAAATGTATCAGCGGCCTACATAAATTTATTCATAATCACAATGTATGACTCTTCAAAATGCAAACAGAGCATGATTCTGAATATGTAACGGATAGGTAGAAATGTTAAACAGGAAATGCAGTAATAGGGATCATGGCTTTCTCTTTACAAGAAGTGCAACATAATGTGCATTTAAGAAAATAAAATTAAAAGCATGAATGCATATCAGCACAGTGGTCACAACACAGAAACACAACTGTAAAAGTTTATATCTCAGACAGTGGAGCACTGTCATGTAACACATAGCTACTGTTAACAGACAACTACAAGTTCCAGTACATCACATATAATACATGTAGATTAGGTGGGAGGACATAAAATGTTTACATAAATTCTGTTGTCAATTGCAAATTATTCATTCAAATTATCCCTGATATCAGGGGATATCCCTGTTCTAAAGTCAAAATGTAAATCTGGCCATCTTACTCCCTCCAAATATAAGTATAAGAAGGGTGTTGAATTTGAATTAATAAACAGTAATACACTTATACATTCAATTCAATTTGCCAATATTATCATACTTTGCATTTTTCTTCTACAAGTATCTCAGTATGTACACATAAAACTGTAGCAAAAGAGCTGCTGCAGAACTTTACAAATTATGATTTTTTTGCAGAAATCCAAAAATAATTGCTATATTCATAAGCATGTGCAAACTAACCATACACGGGTATCTATCCATACTGGGCCCCCTCCCCTTCAACATTTTCATTAATGACTTTTACCGCTCTATCCCTCTTGCTAACGTTATCCAATATGCAGATGATTCCACAATCATCTGTGCTGCCCCATCCATACCAACTCTCTTAAAACTAACTCAGGATGCTTTCTCTACCACAGAACAATGGATGAAAGACAACCATCTAGCACTCAATGCTGCTAAAACTAAACTTATGATTTTTACCTCCTCTAAAACTAAGAATTTCGATCGAAATTTATTCTCCATCACCAGCCAAAATACAACACCTCTTGAGCTGGTATCTGAAACCAAACTACTAGGAGTCCAAATAGATGACAGGCTCAAATTCAACTCCCATCTACTACTAAACATAAAAAAACCCACCAAAAACTTGGCATGCTCTACCGGCACAATCGGTTTCTCACCTCAACTATTAAACTTACTCTCTCTACTTCTTTTCTCTTACCCTCCCTTCTCTATGGAGCCCCTCTTCTAACAAACCTACAGTTATCTCTCAAAACCAAACTGTCCTCTTGTTACAATAAAATAGCCAGATTCACCACTAGCAACAAATCATCAACCCATCACTGTGAATCTCTTTACAAACTATACTGGCCTGAGCTTCCCAACTATCTCTCTTACACTCAGCTCACCTATGCTCATAAACTCATTTTCCAGCCATCCATCTGTCCCTCCCTCTCCACTACCTTTAAAATGCACCATACACAAAGGCTGCTCAGATCTAACAATCAAAACCTTATAGAAGTTTACAGACCCCTCCACCCCCAGGACAATACCTCCTCTCACACTCTCTTGCACGCCTATGGAACTCCCTCCCCCCCCCTCCATTCGTACCACTACTAGTCTCCCATCCTTTAAAAAATCACTCCACTCTCATCTAACTTCCACATGGGAATGCTCCTGCTCCCATCCCTCATAACTTACACTTTACTTCAACACTCTTTCCCTTCCTTCTCTCAAATCCCAGGTAACAAATTATTGCTTCCTTCTATTATACAACTCCTTACTAGTATCCAGCAATTCCTTTCCTTACTGAATCCAACTACCTGTCCAAAAAAAAAAAAAAAAAAAAAAAATATATATATATTATTATTAACTTTGATTGAAATACTTTTGATCAGTCTGTTTTACCTCTGTAGTCTTCATGCATTCTATGTGTGTATATTAATCTTAGTTTGTTTACCTCTGTAATCTTCATGCAATCTGTGTTTGTATATTAACCTTTGTGTAATCTGTATGAGGAGCTTTTCTCCCCAGGACTCCATTGAAAACGGGTTCTTCAGGCCCAATGGACTATCCTGGTTAAACAACTGCAAATAAATAAATAAAATAAAAAAAATAAATATTGCAGTATCCTCAAAACTTTTACATGGACACAACAATCAAAATACCACAAGAGCTATCCTATACATGGGTTTGAACCCACACACAGCCACAATGTATGCGTGAAGCAAAAAACAGTTTCAAACATGAGACACCAATCCAACGTCAGAAACATACTTTAGTTTGTGGAACACCAATTTTTTTTAGTGCTTTCGTCAGTATATAACTTAGACTTCATCAGAATACTTCCCTTAACAAATACACGTTTAAATACTCTTGTTCATTACATCATGTGATGAAATCATCCAATGAAACCCAACTAACCCTTCATTTAAACATATTTAAATATTGGTACATAAAAACTCTACCCATAAAAAACAATATAATCAAAGCAATCAAACAAAAGAGAAACACATACACATAAAAGCATATACTGATGCATAAAAATCAATCTGTCTTACATAAAAAATCAATCTGCCTTACAAAAAAATGTAATAACAGAATATGTGCGCATATATTATACCTTGTATGAAAGCAGTCTTAAATAACTGGTTAAACTAATACCATCATTCAGGCCAGGTTTGCATAAAGCATCTAGCCTGACCTGCCAACATAACTCTCTGAAGTCCAAAATATCCTCCCACGGACAACCTCTAGAGTCCTGGAAAATGTTATCAAGAACCAAAAATTTAAAACTATGTGATGGATAATTCAGTATATGTCTGTATAGGGCACTATTTGTGTTTTTATTTTTAATGTCTCTAGCATGCTCGTACATCCATTCCTTTAATTTCCTCTTAGTTTTGCCTATATAAAAACATGTACATGCCTCACATAACACAGCATATACTACCCCTAATGTGTCACATGTATATTTGCCCTTTAACTTAATATGAATATTGTTGATTACAACTTTATCAATCTGTTTAACTAAAGGACCCTGTGAACAAAATCCACATTTTTTCATACCTATAAACTGTTCATGTGGACTATGTTCATGTTTGTTCTCTAACAATTGCTTAAAGGTAGAACCCCTTCTGAATACAATATGTGGTCTCAGACCCAATGTCTCAATAATTCCATCAAACCCCAGAAAAATATACCAATTTTTGTTCAATATATTGGATATAAACTGGTGATCAGTACTAACCCTTGTAACAAAAGAACATTTAAGATCCTTCTTGTCTATACTATTTACATTTTGTTGCAGGCTCTCTAACATAGGTGTATTCTTGCCATGATTTAGGTGTGGTGTAATAATACCTTTCTCTCTTTTGATGCTTACTTCATTAAATATGCTTTCTATTATTTCTAGTTGATATTCTCGAAAGCAAAACATGTCACAAAGTTTGTGGCACTGAGTTAAAAATTGCTCACCCTTAGTGACCATACAGGCTAGCCTTACAAGTTGACCTTTCACTGCACCTTTCTTGACATGCATAGGGTGATTACTGTTAAAATGTAACAAACCATTGCTATATGTTGGTCTTCTATATAAATCACTTATGAAATATGTGTTTTCTTTTTTAATGGTCACATCTAAATAATTAATACTGTTACTGTCAAATGTGTAGGTGAACTTTAAAAACTCGGTGGTACTATTAATATATGCAATAAAGTTTTGTATGCATATTTTTCAGGGGTTTGACGGACATTGAAAATAAAAACACGAATAGTGCCCTATACAGACATATAGTAAATTATCCATCACATATTTTTAAATTTTTGGTTATTGATAAAATTTTCCATGACCCTAGAGGTGGTCCGTGGGAGGATATTTTGGACTTCAGAGAGTTATGTTGGCAGATCAGGCTAAATGCTTTATGCAAACCTGGCCTGAATTATAGTATTAGTTTAACCAATTCTTTAAGACTGCGTTCATACAAGGTATAATATATGCACATATATTCTGTTATTACATTTTTTTGCAAGGCAGATTGATTTTTTTATGTAAGGTAGATTGATTTTTATACATCAGTATATGTTTTTATGTGTATGTGTTTTTCTTTTGTTTGATTGCTTTGATTATATTGTTTTTTATGGGTAGAGTTTTTATGTACCAATATTTAAATATGCTTAGATAAAGGGTTAGTTGGGTTTCATTGGATGATTTCATCACATGATGTAATGAACTAGAGTATTTAAATATGTGTACTTCTTAAAGGAAGTATTCTGATGAAGTCTAAGTTATATACTGACGAAAGCGCTAAATAAATTGGTATTCCACAAATTGAAGTGTATTTTTGACGTTGGATTGGTGTTTCACATTTGAAACTGGTTTTTGCTTCCAGTTTTTGTGTTTGGTCCAAGTTCACAATATATGCATGTTGGCCTCTTGCTTTACAGGATAAGCTAACACACATTATGCCTGCTTTCTTAACAAACTACTATTGTGTGTGTGTCTGTGTGTATGTCCATATTCCTGAAGATAATGGAGGAATATAGAAACATCAGACACATAAATCCTATAGGTCTTCACACTCCACAAAGCTGTCAGATAGTACCAAATTTTATAATGTAGATGATATGGTTAAACAATGAGATGTGCAGTGGACTTGTGTTAAACAAATGGATTTTTAATAATACTGTGCACTTTGTAAAGCAAAAAGGACTAACAAATGTCTGTATGAGTTACTATTCACACAGACTCAGGTAGACTGGGTGATACTCTTAGAGTATTACAGGTAATGGAATAATTCATAGTTAGCAATAGCCTAGGCACTACTGACATCAGTGATATGCGACCATACTGGATGTGTTTAATGATGTCCTTATATGTTGGAAAACAGAAACATCTAAAATGTTCGCTAATATGTACATGATAAACAATATTAAACACATACATCCCATGCAAATTAAAAACATAATTACAGGGAGAACAGTCATTTTACCTTCTCAATTATCCAGATGAGCTAATTATCAGAACAGTTAGTTAATTAGTTTAAACTACATATATCCAACATACTGCATACTGCTATAGCTCTGATTTCCTTAGGAATGTACAGGTACACAGAGGATTGTGGCACTTACTGCAGGCATCCACTGGCTGTCTCCACACCTCCGCGACCCTCTGATGAAATCGTCAGTGTCCGTCTGATGCAGGTCATTGTAGCGGTGGCAAAGCTGCACATCAGTCCTGTAGATTCCCGCACAGTGTTGATTCTCCTTCACAATCTAGTTCCGTATATCACAAATTGCAAACGTCCGTGGTCTGGCGCTCATGCAATGCTCCACTCCAGAGAAGACATTCAGCATCTGGGTGGTCTCCTCATTGGTCCAATTAGGCGCCCTGATATGTTAAAGCCTTCTGGTGGTAGCCATCTTCATGATAACATAGATTAGTTGGATAGGTCATTGTTTCATAAATTGTTCTCCGAGGTCCCACTCCTTTTGCAGGTAGCAATGGTCTAATCTGTAAATGTCAACAAGCACACGACCAGAGATATCACCAGGAACCGGATAGTTTATGGAAAACTCTGCTTTAATTTAAATTTCACAAATAAAATGTGCACGAAAAAAAGGTTTAAAATCACAAAATGCAGTCAAGAAGGTATATATATATTATTATAGAAGGTATTGTAAACAATTATGGTATACAATATAGATGCTAAGGTTTTAAAGAATGCATGCTTCATGAACTGGTCATTTCTATTTAGGGGTGGCCACTACAACTAATGTGGAAGGATTTAGTTTTGTAAATGCTTAACATAGTCCTAACAAAGTGGATTTAAAATGCTTATAAACAGGATTTTAAGCATTATATCCAATGGTAAGAAAGTATTAATTTATATTTTAAAAAATTTTTTGATTATTATAACCAACATTAAGATTCATAAATTCATCAAGATTAATTAATATTAAGATTTTTTAAAGCTGAATATTTTACACATAAGAATATTTATATGTAAAACTTATATTTATAGTTATGTTCAAATTTATATGATTAATTTTAGCATCCATCGTATCGTAACATAATGTGATTTTAATAAGAATTTTTAAAAATAGTTTTTAATTAAGTGGGACCCTTGTAATACAATTATAATACAATGATATGAAATGCTATTAAAATATTATATAAATAATATAAAAAGTAATGATGGTAGAAAATATTTAGGAAGTCTTTCATAGGATGTTTTTGCTGCTGCTGATGTATTTCCCATGTTCTGTTTTTGCAATTGTTGTTAATACCAAGTATATATCTTTAAACATAAGAGAACTATATAATAATGAGATTACACTAAATACTTAATTGTATAATTGGCTAATGAAGTGACAAAAGTATAAATTGAATGCACATTGAGTATAACACTGTCTTGATAAAGCCTGGGAGAGCCCGGGCGAAAGCGCTTGACTGCATTTTGTGATTTTAAACCCTTTTTTTCGTGCACATTTTATTTGTGAAATTTAAATTAAAGCAGAGTTTTCCATAAACTATCCGGTTCCTGGTGATATCTCTGGTCGTGTGCTTGTTGGCGTTGTTGCTGTCATTGCCTTTGGTTCCAAGGATTTTAATCTGTAAATGTATCAAAATCATAATTTAAAATTGATGATTACAACATGGCATCAGATCATTAATTGATAATGAGCATGTGCTGCATATGGTCCCGTTTAATGGTACCTACTGGGTATTTGCATAGAGCACCTTCCCAATACACCAAACTATTGGTTAATGCTCCAGATTGTGAGAACTTATAAAGATGTCTGCAAATGGAATTCCAAAACCTTCAATTTTAATGAACCTCATTAATTATTTGTGATGCAAATGGGACCTAAGAGCTGTGTGCACATGGCTGATCTTACTTTCAGGTATACCTGACTTGTAGGTAGCTCAAAAGTAATATTGCACCTGCTAGTATTGTTGTGGTGGGATAGGTTTCTCTCCTTATAGACCTACGTTATCAATACTTCTTAGAAATGTATGTGTATCTGCTTCAGTTGATGCATTTAGGGAAAAGTGTGTACAACATAAAAAATGTATGTGACCTGTTGGAGGGTGTAGGAATGGCCTGTATACATACAGGTGGGTACATCTGCATCACTTCCCATATGCTATTGTACAGAAAAATGTAAACAACAGTGAACAGTACATAAGGATGGATTAATTGATTTTCCATATGAACTGATAGTATCTTTGTACAGTCTGTGGTATATTTACAGAAGCCTATTGGTTTTGACATTATCCGTATATTGCTATGTTGTTTGTATTCATATTACTATACAACTATTGCCTGAAGAAAACTATATATATGTATATGAATGTTTAGCATCTACTGTGTGTGGTATGCTTATGGATATAGAGGCTTTACATCACTTTCTGTAAGTTGTTTAGTTGATCATTTTCAGATACTCTCTGCTAATTGGGGTAGCATTTGCTGCTCATTATTGATTGTGTTAGTATAAGCTCATCGTGTATACCAGTTCCTGTTAATATGTCTGTTTTTTAAACACAGATATCTGTTTAGGCTCATTGCCTGTCAATGATTTGTTGATCTGATAGTTGGCTTAGTTATAGTTTATTTGTCTGTCTACCTGGCTACCTTATAGGGCTTACAGCAATATCTTACTCCATAGCTTGCAGGACTGCAGCCTGTTGCAGTTCATTCACTGCAGGTAGCATTTTTTTTGGTCAGTATTATTTTAGATTCCCCTAACCGGGAAAAGCCAAAAGAAGAAGAAGATTATTTTGGATACCATAGGATTCCATAGGAATAACTTCCTTTCCTTGTGTTGCAGTATGGTGTTCACCAAGGATTTCTCACTGCATTTAATTTCTGTTGGGCATGCATGATATGTTTTGGAATCAGAGAAGCATGTGTGGAATCCATCATTAACTTACAATGAATAATTAAGTGGAATCTGTCATTAACATACTCTGAATAATTAGGTGGAATCTGTCATTAACTTACACTGAATAATTAACTACTCAGACTGCTTCCAGCACACCTTCTGAAATTGCTTCCACAGCTGGTCTGCTTGTCTTCCTTCAACATGCTGAACTGTCTGCAACTAGCTTTTGGAATCCAGCCTGCCAACTTTGTTTTTTTTCTTTCTTCAAATGAATAAGGACACGTAGTGAAAAAGAATGCATCCTTTGTATATTAAACAATAATTGTATGATAACAGTCAAAATCAATAATAAAAATCATGTAATCACAGGTTTCTTAACCACCCTGCTTTCAAAGCCAGCTATAGAGAAATACAGAAATAACTATGCTTAAGCACCTCCATTTACAAGCATTTAAAGCCAAATACTATTTCTTTTCAGAAAATAATAATTGGATGACAATGTTTGTGCAATTTCTGTACTGGCTGAATGTGTATTTCACAATTATGTTGTGTGTCATTTATGTATTTATATATGGCAAGATTAATACTTTTGCTTTTAATTTTATACACAAATGTGATATTTTCTTGTATAAACATCTTTGTGCTTTGCATATCATAGAACAATGACAAAAGGTGGGAACTGTTACATAAATGGCAAACTGTGTTTTCCCATCACTGGCTGCAAGAATTAGTAAATATGAGGTATGGGCTATGTTCAGAAAAGAACACTCAAAGGTGTATTCTAAGGAATGAGGCATGTATAAAATTACTCCCCCAAAATAAAAACGCAAATAAAACAAGCTTATATAAAGAAATAATTAAAGGAAAAAAAGACAAATTGTGAAAAGTATTCTTTACTGATTTAACTGCTTCTGTCGTTCTGAGTCTCTGACATACTTGAGTTTTTTGTATAAACGTCTTAGTGGCAACATTTTATCACTGCAAAATTACACAAAACATCATTTTCAGCCGTGATGAGATGATGTAGTCAGTAGTCATTCTAAATAGTCATCTGCAAAAAAAAAAAATTCCAGTTAGATTAAGGTCCATTTTTATTATCACACTTTTCAGGTCCTTTGGTATCTTTCATCAGCATTATATGTTATGTTTGTATAGATTCCATTGAGCCCATAGTGTGCACACATACAAGCATAGACATATACATACACACTCACAGTGGTAACAATATTTTGTAACTATAGAAGTACACAAAACATTGCATTCAGCTACTATCATGTGATGTAGTTTGTTTTCTACGAAACCATCATTAGCAAAGAGCATGTCTGCCAGTTATGTTCAAGTTCATTTCTTATAAACTGCATTTACAGCTTTTTTACTTATTTATTTTCCAACAAAAGTTCATGTTAATATAAGAAGATGCATCTAACAGATTTCATTACTTTTGTTGACAGGATAGATAGCACTTACTATGGGCCTTAATTAAGAAAGACCTGAGGAAGCGTTTATAATGACTAGAAGAAATTTGGCTAGGAGACAAGTAAAAATGCACATGCTTTTTTGTTGATGCCATATGAACAACATACACCTAAACTGTTACCATTTTAGGTAGATGTGACTTCTACTTAATATCTCATCCAAGAGACAGAAACTCCTGATAGCAGCGCCTCCATTATGCCTCATTACAGAATTAGATGGTCATCCAAGTGATAGATCCATAAACGGCTGAGGCTGCTGGCAATTAACGGCAAATACCTTATCTGCTGAGCTACTTGCTGGCTTGTAACACAGGAAAGACTTCTGACTGTTGCTGCAGTATTTGTTCATTTAGGTCAGCACTATGGATGTGTGGCATGGCTTTTGTATTACATTATGGGAGGGCAGTTTTAAAGCATTTAAGAGGGTCTTCTTCTAGGTTCTACTTTACCTTTAATTTTTTTAAGTGCTTGAGCCCAAACCCTGCACAGATTAAATAACGGATTTAATAATAGAAATAAAAATGATTTGTACAATAATACTAACAGGATACAGCTAAAATAATAACTGACAAAACAATATATATTGCATAGAAAATCGATGTTATCTCAGATAAAGCAATATGATGGCCTAGTATAGGTAACTGTATCTACTTGGATCAATTTTATTCTCTTTATTTATAAATGGCATTACTGCCACTCTACTTCCTTTGTTAGTTATATGTTATACAGACAGCATTAATCCATACAGAGCTGGTCTTTAGCTTATATCCAAAGGGAACTCAAGAATGTATTCTCTTATTTATGTCATTGCTATGGCATCTATGCCAAGAACATAACTTTAAATATCCTTAAGACTACCTCTTTTTTATTTGGTACCTCCAAAAAGTTGGCCAAATGTAAACTCTTATTTGTAGTAATTCCTTAAAACCATCAATTAGCAAAAGTTCGATAGTACAAGTCAACTACAAGTGCTTCCGTACCATTAGCTTGCAACACACATCCAAACTGCCAGTTGTTCATGTTGGCAAGTGCCATAACTCCCACTAACTCAGTGCCTCTGAAGTAACAGTAAGTTAACTATCCCTCTCAGAATCCTGAACCTAACCCTAAAAACTCCTACTCGGTCTCTAAACCTAAATGCTAGATCACTCCTTAACCTAAAATTCCCTTCTACTCCCAACACTAACGTTACAATCACTCTCTTAAGATAAATCTCCCTGCTGCTCCTCCTCCTGAGTAGATGGGCTACTGCACAGCCAAGTCTCTGGCTTCAAAAAACTTGCCCTCAAGCACTTGGGGCTCAACCAGCTGTTAGGAACCCTCCCCATTAGAAGCACTTTGGCCTCCCTCACAACAGACCACCCCCACTCTTTCCTTCAAGACCTTCATAAGTGCAATAACACAAAAGTTCAGCATGCATTTAAAAATCTGTTACTGTACAGCCAACTTCCTTGCCCACCATTCCAGCATGTCCTAGCAGTCAATGCTTTCATACCCTAACTTGAATACGCCTTCCTTATTGTTAACCTAAACTGTTTTCAAAATGTCCAGCATATTCCAACCACAATAAACAATACCTGTAACTTTATCTTACCCGTAAAAATGAATATAGCTGCACCTCTCTTCAAAAAGTAAACTACATACTCATTGCATTTCATTTGACTAGTACTCTCCAACTTCACTTTATAAAGACTATTGCCACTCCATTAAAAAGAAGCTGAGAATCAAATCCTTCTCCCATTCTATCTTTGAAGAAATAATAAACCACAGTTCTGCTTTGCTATAAGACAAAAGAGGTTTAGGAAATGTGTTCCAGCCAACTATAACCATCTCCCTAATGATCTCTGAAATTGTATTTATTTGTTATCCGGAATAAAACACTGACCCATGTGGACTATTTCTCCATACTGAGCTTGGGCACACTCTGTGGTAAAATGACTTGACTGGACTCATGCATCAGGCAAATAGAAACTGAGGGGGGAATAAAACTGTTCACTGCAAGGAGGACTCAGATTCATAGCGTATTGCCTTAATACTGTATTCTAAATGCCAGACTAACAAATTCCTTTGGATTAGAGAAAAACCTGGAAACCTACCGCAAACAGACCTACTGCTGCCCCTGCTTTGTTGACAAATGATAAAAATCTCACACCCTAAGAATGACATTTTTTACTCATAAAAACTAATAGACATTCACCTTAAAAGTCAAGGTAGTTTATTTTTATTTCTTTTTTGAATATGCAGTACTGTAATATTGTTCCTCTTTAGAGAATCAGTAGTAACTCATAGATTATAAACAGTACTTCACTATCTATGGTTATTACCTGGCTAGCATATTATATTTCTGTTAAGTTGTTTGTTTACCTCTGGTTAAAATTCCATGTATTATACTGTAAACCTTCTAGTCAATAGTTTGTTTCTTTCATTCTGGACTACTGTCATTACATGTTACTCCAACTGTGCCCAAGTTATTGTTAAAAACATCCAAGGACCAGACATTAATCAGTTAACAGAAATTAATAAAATAAATAAAATAGGGTGTGCTATTTCTTTTTAATCATCTGAAGAAGATCCTCGTAAATTAAAAGCCTCTAAATCTTTGTAAATACTAATTTGTAATTGTGGATTTTATTTATTTGTTATATTGTTTTTATTTTACATCATTAATTAATATTTTGTAACATGCCTTTCATTTCTTTAATGCAGTTCAGTTTCTGTTTTGTTCACATTTTAAGTCACTAATCAGCACTCAGAAATGTCACTGTTAACTCTATATTGAAATTCATATTTAATTTGCTCATGCACAATGTTTTTCTTTTTTTTTTGTCATTGTACCTGAGTTGTGCCTAGAAAATACCTGGGCATGTCCATTAATATTTATATATTTAACATTTGTTGACCCGGAATGTCTGACTAGGTTCCACAGAGCCTGTTTTCAGCAGAGGCCTGGGGAGAAATGCTCCAGATTCATGTCTTTGGAATGTGGGAGGAAACTGGAGTACCCGGAGGAAACCCACACGAACACAGGGAGAACATGCAAACTCCACACAGAAGGCACCCCATCCAAGAATCAAACCATAGAACCTCTTACTGTGAGGCGACAATGTTAACCGCTGCACCACTGCGCTGCCAATATGAGCATCAAACAGTTAAGAAAGAAACAAACGTTCTTACCATGTTCTTTTTTTTTTTTGTCATTGTACCTGAGTTGTGCCTAGAAAATGCCTGGGCATGTCCATTAACCTGATCACCAAACAGTTAAGAAAGAAACAAACATTCTTATCATGGCATAGACAGATTATGTACTGACTATATCCTAGATGACATAAGTTGCATAGCAGTTTGGGTGTGTAAGGCACTGGCAAGGGAGGATGGACATGCTATTGCTGCAGGGAGAAGGCAAGGATGCATGCATGGGACACACATTGTGGTGTGATTGTCCTGGTCAGAAACAGGACAAGTACAGCATAGTGCTGCCTGAGGGTGACTGACCCAACCCTTCCTGAGGTTGCTGCTTGACATACCTGAGGGAGGCATTATGCCAGTGTCAATTCTTTCCAAATTGAAGTGTTGTTCAGTGTTAATGCCTTTTACACTTTCTAGCCTTGGGGGGTTACTGGACATGCAGGGGGGAAGAGACGATAAACGGTGGAAAAGTGTGCTCGCAGCAACAATGTGATATCTCAGGATGTGTTGATTCCTTCTCGGGCTCCAAAGTCCAGGGAAGTCAGGAGGGTTAGGAAGACTTAAAGATCAAGGAGAGGCATTGGGGTGAGTTATATGGGGGAAAATAAGAACTGAAAAAAGAAAAAAAGCATGCATATCTTTGAATACATGACTCCTGGGGGTAAGACAAGGCATATAAATCAAAACCTTCAATTGCAGCCACACAACAGTGGTATGTGCCTTTAACAAGCATGGAAACAGCATGTTCTGTAAGTAATTCAGGGAACCCCATAGATGGCTGACAGAACAGTACAGTTAAAGTTACAAGTGCAGTGACCTCTAGATAAAGTAAAAAAAAAATGTTAAGATAAGCATCACTGCATAAGGAATGCGAAAAGTATACCACCAGTCTTTTTATAGATTCAACTTTTTCTGAACCACATAAATGTTGGGTTTTAAATACATGTGCATACTTCATACAATGTTGTGCACATTTTAACAATAGTTGAAACTATATAGTACTGAGTGACATAATCTATTTATTATTGGCTTTCAACCATGTATTTATTTTTTGTTGTTGCTGTCAGGTTAGTAAAACTAATAGGATGACTCAAACAAACTAAGTGGATATAATAAACTGGGCCATATTCCAAAAGAGTTGCTCTCAGTATGTCTGCCCTAGTTCCAAAAGATCTACTCTCAGTGTAAGTGCCTTATTTTGGTGTAAGGCCTATCTTTAAACAGGCTTACTATGTGGACTAGATTCCAAAAAACCTGCTCTCAGCCTGCTGTTAGTGTTAAGTCTTTTGGAACCGACGCTAGAGATATCTAAAAAAATACCTCACACTCCATATTTTCCAGGTAATTTTGTTTATTTATTTATTTTTTTATTCTGTAGCAGAATTAGGATGAATTAAGGTACAAATCTGAGAATTATATTAATCTACAAGCAAACTGCAAATCCAAATTAGCATCCTCAAATAAGGACAACCATAAAGCATTCTTTATTTCCCCCTTCTTCGCGTGGCTGCTGTGCAATCCCTGGTGTCCTCAACTGTATAAATATGTAAGTTGATCTTTTCAGAACATATATCTTCACATTTTTTATTCCAACTCCTGCCTTTACCCCTTGGACTACAAGGAGCAGTGTTACCCATCCACCAAACCTGCCTGGCATATCCTCACCTGGGTTAACAGATTGCCCTTGGACTAAAGCCGCTGGATAATTTTCTTTTCAGAACATATATCTTCACATTTTTTATTCCAACTCCTGCCTTTACCCCTTGGACTACAAGGAGCAGCGTTACCCATCCACCAAACCTGCCTGGCATATCCTCACCTGGGTTAACAGATTGCCCTTGGACTAAAGCCGCTGGATAATTTTCTTTTCAGAACATATATCTTCACATTTTTTATTCCAACTCCTGCCTTTACCCCTTGGACTACAAGGAGCAGCGTTACCCATCCACCAAACCTGCCTGGCATATCCTCACCTGGGTTAACAGATTGCCCTTGGACTAAAGCCGCTGGATAATTTTCTTTTCAGAACATATATCTTCACATTTTTTATTCCAACTCCTGCCTTTACCCCTTGGACTACAAGGAGCAGCGTTACCCATCCACCAAACCTGCCTGGCATATCCTCACCTGGGTTAACAGATTGCCCTTGGACTAAAGCCGCTGGATAATTTTCTTTTCAGAACATATATCTTCACATTTTTTATTCCAACTCCTGCCTTTACCCCTTGGACTACAAGGAGCAGCGTTACCCATCCACCAAACCTGCCTGGCATATCCTCACCTGGGTTAACAGATTGCCCTTGGACTAAAGCCGCTGGATAATTTTCTTTTCAGAACATATATCTTCACATTTTTTATTCCAACTCCTGCCTTTACCCCTTGGACTACAAGGAGCAGCGTTACACATCCACCAAACCTGCCTGGCATATCCTCACCTGGGTTAACAGATTGCCCTTGGACGAAAGCCGCTGGATAATTTTCTTTTCAGAACATATATCTTCACATTTTTTATTCCAACTCCTGCCTTTACCCCTTGGACTACAAGGAGCAGCGTTACCCATCCACCAAACCTGCCTGGCATATCCTCACCTGGGTTAACAGATTGCCCTTGGACTAAAGCCGCTGGATAATTTTGTATGTCATATAAGTACACTTTATTATACTGTGACTTTGGCTTGCTTATTCCAGCCCTCTGCACCTTCCAGGTGTATTTGTGTAACTACCGGATCTGCCAGCAGTCATTCCTCCCCTCCCCCTTATTGTATTCTCTGTTGTGCTCTACTGCTCGTATCTTATCACCACTGACCCTACCTTTTCTCTGAGACTTTTCACTTGTTATCTCTGCTCTGCTTGTTTCACTCTTCCTTTGACTATCCTTTCCTTCTCCCTATAACAATCCTTATATTGTTTGCTCTATCCTTCTATCCCTCCCTAGTACCCCCTCTATACCCCTCCTTTCCTTTTCACTCCTATGACAAACCTAATAGTGCCCTAGCCTTTCTCACTTATCCCCTCTTAGATGTTCCTGGTCTCTACATAACTCTTTCTTCCTTTAGCTTCACAGACCTCTCTTACCTCCATTTTAGATAGTTTTGCGGGCTCACTCCGCTCCCCTCCCTACCCCCTATTCCCACCCACCCCCAGGGGTCCTATGCTTATACCCCTCTAACCACTCCCACTATCTTCCTCAACCTATACACAGCACTCTCTCATTCCCGCTCTTTCTAAACCACACCCCAATCTCCTCCCTCTCCACCTTTAATTACCCCTATTCTCTGTATAATCCCCTCTTACCTCTACCCTTTACTTATCCTTACCTCTAATACTCTCTATTAACTACACATCCTACCTCACCATTTATTCTTTTACCATTGCTAGCCTAACCTCCTTATTTCCTACCTCTCTCACTTATAATTCCTCTATTGACCATTCTCTTCACATCTACCTTTTCTATCTCATTATACCTATGCCAAAACAGAATCTCTTTCGTTTTCTATATTCCTCTAACATAATCTTTTCATTTAATCTACTTTTATCTCCTCTTTAATTATGGCTTCCTACTTCCTAACTATGTCCATACTTTCTGTATTACTCTTACATACACTATTCTCACTCTACCTTCTGACATTCTTTGAAACCCCTCTCTATGGCCAGACTACCTTCTCACATAAACAAACTCTACCTTGCTTGGATATGTCTTTTAAGTCATATTCCAACAGTACCTCTACCCCCAACTACATTCTACCTAAATTCCACAGACTCATACACATTAAGCATGGCCTCTCTACAGATAGAAAAATTAAACTAAAATCCTACTTTAACAACATCGTGATAACCAAACCAAAGAACCACACCTTACAGGATGGGGACATACACCCTAACCCTGGCCCTATCAACCCTTCACCTCTTACTCCTAAAACCAAACTTAACAATACTCTCTTAATAGGACATCTAAACATTCAAAGCATAAACAATAAAATACCTCACCTACATGCTCTCCTTGATATCCATTCCTTTGACATTATTTGCCTCTCTGAAACCTGGCTTAAGCCTGACACTAAAGACACAGAAATTATACCCCAAGGCTATAATATTGTTAGACATGACCGTACTAAACGTAAAGGTGGCAGAGTAGCAATTCTTTACAACAATCAATTAAATATCTCCACCCTTACACTAGACCCAACCTCAGATAGCAAAGTAGAAGCCATCATAATCAAACTTCACTTGAACACCAAGAAATCCCTTAACATTATCTGTATATACCTACCCCCAGGTAATAACATACCCATTTTAGAAGCCTTTCTTAGCTGGGTATCTACAACTCTCCCCCAAGAAACAATAATTCTAGGTGACTTTAATATAGACTGGAACTGCATAAATACCAAGAATCCAACTTCCCATATAAACCTCCAAGGCTTTACCCAAACCATTACCTCAACCACAAGAATCAATAAGTCTAATAATAAAGAAAGTATTCTAGACTGGATATTGATAAATAATACCAAACACACCTACAAAGTAGGAACTCTGCCAGATGATATCAGTGACCATTCCTTGACTTATATAGAAAGAGAAAAGACTGACTTTACTAACCTCCCTAATACTAGAAAAATACGCTCCACAAAACAGTTTGATGTAGACTCATTTCAAATGGAACTTAGCAAATGTAACTGGAATCCCTTAAAAACTCTTCCTCTTGAAGATGCAGTATCTTACTTTAACACAAATTTCTTATCCATACTTAATAGGCATGCTCCTGAGCGTACCATTAAAATGAAATCCAATATAGCCCCATGGCTCTCAAGAGAAGCAAAAAATCTAATTCACTCCAGAAATAAAATCTGGTCTAAATGGAGATGTCACAGAAATAATCCGGACCTGCTGCACTTTCGCCAGCTTAGAAACCTTACTAAAAAGGCTATCATTGCAGACAAAAAAAACTATTACTGCAAACCTCAACAGACTCATCATAACAATCCAAAGGCCTTCTGGTCCTCAGTAAATAAACTCCTGTCCCCAGGTACAGCTAAAACACCTAGCCCACTTAATGCGGACCCAGACACCCCTCTCCTAACTGCTAACACTTTCAACCTATTCTTTACTGAAACTATTCATTCCCTAACCAAGCAAATGAACATCAATAACTCAATCTCCTCACAAATCCAAGCTGTTTCATCCCCTAACTTTAAACTACAACCTATCTCTACCTCTTTCATCTATAAACTCATCCACAAACTCAAGCCTTGTACCCCCTCTGCTGATAACCTTCCTTCTTTTTCTCCAAAAGGCTGCAAAAGCAATCGCATATCCTATTTCCATTCTCATAAACAGAACAATCCAAGAGGGTACTATCCCTGACATCTGGAAAGTGTCCTACATTATCCCTTTACACAAAGGAGGCAACTCTATCGACTATTCTAACTATAGACCAATCGCACTCCTTTCTCCATTAGCAAAAATTATGGAAAAATGTATACACCAACAACTTCTAAATCATCTCTCAATACATAACTTAATAGCCAACTGTCAACATGGTTTTAGACCCCATCATAGTACTACCACTGCTCTTCTTTCCTTCACAGACACCATAAATAGGAACCGCAACAATAACCTTCTCTCTTCTGCACTATTTATCGATCTTTCTAAAGCTTTCGACATGGTTAACCACTCTATATTAATCAATATACTCACATCCCTTTCCTTTGACAACCTTGCCATTAAATGGTTTACATCTTATCTTAGCAATAGACAACAAGCAGTTCTTTGGGAAACCAAACTTCCTCTCTTTTACCTGTAACTATTGGTGTCCCTCAGGGCTCTATTCTCGGACCTCTTCTTTTCACACTTTTCATTAATGACCTACATCTAGCAATTCCTCAAGCAACCGTCATACAATATGCTGATGACTCCACCCTAATTTGCTCAGCGTCTTCTTCTACAACACTTCATTCACTTACTCAAAGCATCTTCAACACAGTTGAAACATGGTTTTCTAAACGCTACCTTCTTCTTAACGCCAGAAAAACTAAACTTCTCCTTTTCACCCCTACCTCACGATCCCCACCCCTTGATTTCACCATCTCATCAAATAATGCTACTGTCATTTCCCCTGAACCAACAACAAAACTTTTAGGAATAACAATTGATAATAATCTCTCTTTTGATCAACACATTAACATCACTATCAAATTAGTAAATAGAAAAATTGGATCCTTATATAGAATTAAACCCTACCTAACTGCTTCTGCCAGAGCTACAATTGCCCACTCCCATCTTATATCTACACTCCTTTATGCTTCTCCTATCTTTACCAACCTTAAGAAAGCCAACCTTAACAAACTTGTCACATCCTATTACAACATTTCCAGATTTGCTACTGGTAACCCTTATAGAACACATCACTGTGTGAACCTGAAACAACTAGGATGGATGGAATTTCAACACCTTTTGCTCATTCCCCATCTCAATATTACCCACAAATTACTATACCAGCCCAATAACACTCCTATTCTTTCTCAACTTTTAATCCCTTATAATAATCTCAACTCTCTTAGATCTTCTAAGAAACTTATGGCCTGCCCTACAAAGTCCAATAACTCAGCCGGTGACTCCCTTTTCTCTAATACAATTGGAAGGAGCTGGAACTCACTACCCAGTGAAATCACTCTACTCGCATCTCTACCTCTCTTCAAACAAGAAATTAAGAATTACTTCAAAAGCCATTGGCTCTGTTCCTGTATAAAGCCTGACTAATCTTCCACCTATATCTGCCTATCCTCCTCCTCATTTTTCCGCCACTATCTCTTCTTTTCTTTTGTGTACAAGACCAACTCTCATTTTCTTTTCTTTTGATAACTCTTTCTTCCTTACTCTTATTTTTCTCTTCCTCTCTTTGTCTCACATCTAGCAAGTCTTTTCTGCTTCTTTTGTTTTACTGTCATCTCTTAGATGGCTTCCTTTTTTACCCACTTATAGTATTTATGCCCTCTTTCTCTGATATTTTACCCTTTTGCTTACCTCTAACTCTCTCTGTACAACAACTTGTCACCCTATATCTTTCTTACTGCCATCTCATCCTTTAACCTGAATCTTAGTTACTCATACAAGTTATACTTTTGATTATCTTCTTTAATTAAGTTTTTATTTTGACATTATATTGCCATTTGTTATTATTGTAATTGCTTTTTCAATTATAAGGTTTGTTTTTTCTTTTTATGTGTATTTCTGTCTGGAGCTTTTCTCCCCAGGCCTCTACTGAAAATGGAGATATATCCAGCTAGACTAGCCCGGTCAACAAATGTAAAATAAATAAAAATAAATAGTTATATCCATGGCCTAAAAGGTAAGACTCAGGTATGTGCCAAACTGAGCTTGAGGACATAGCAAACCTGGTAGCTGACAGGTTCTGTGAAAACTTCACTCCCGAGCCCCCACCAAACATAACCCACACCATTCCTTCCACCTGTCCCCTACCTTGTATTTCTAGATAATAGGTCATAAGTGCCCTCTCTAAGACCAGAAGCACAGCGTCAATGGTACCTGATAACATCCCAAGCTGTGTCCTACATGGGATCCAACAGAAATTAGCAACACCATTGGGTACTCTTTTCAATCATAGTCTAAGCACCAGCTTTGTTCCAGCTGAATCAAAAATGGCCACTATTATCCCCTTGCATAAAGGTGGTGCTTCCACACCCAGGGAAATATAGACCTATTAGCCTGACTCGCCTTTTCTGCAAGGCCATGGAGCAAATCATCATGGACCTTATTAACAAAGATATAGGTAATCTCCAAACACCTGACCCTACTAAGTTTGGATTTGTCAAAGGGAGATCATGCCTGTTAAACCTGGTGGACTTCTTCAAGACAGTCACCAGAGCCCTGGACGAGGGGAAACCTGTGCATACAGCCTACCTGGACTTGGCCAAGGCTTTTGATATTATTCCCCACTCAGGCATTATTGACAAGGTATTAACCTGTATATCATTAGATGGGTCACTAACTGGCTCACCAGAAGAACCCATACAGTCAAAATAAGGGAATCCACCTCCAACAGCAGAACTGTAACCAGTGGCGTTCCACAGGGATCAGTCCTGGGACCTCTGCTGTTTGAAATCTATTTTTCTGAAGTACAAGCAAAAACTAAAGGTCTGCAGCTGACAAAGTCTGCTGATGACTGCAAACTGAGAGCAGTCCTAGAATCCCCAAACAATGTAACATCCTGCAAGAGGGTCTTATGCAAACAAATGATTGGTGCCAAAGTCACAGCCTTAAACTCAATGCAAAAAAATGTATTATCATCCCTGTTGGTAAGACTGATGATCCGGCTAACTACCACATCAATAGAAACACCCTAAGCACGCACTCAGTGGTGAGAGACCTGAGCATATAGGTTGACAGCAATCTTGCCTTTGGTGACCATGTCTCCACAGTGGTCAGAAGGGCATTCTGTTTTGCTCATCTCATAAGTAAGGGCAATGCCTCCAGAAAAAAGAAGTTATAACCTCCTTGCACTCTTCCCTCATCAGGCTAATAATTGAGTACAATGCCCCTTTTGCTGTGTACCTATCCAGGCATCTGCAATAACTGGAGAGACCAAAAAAGTTCCTCACAAGCAGAAATCATGGTCTTCAGCATCTGCCCTATGTGGATTGTCTGAAATCACTGTCATTTTACTCCATTTCATACAAACTACTCAGAGACCATCTCTGCCTTGTATATAAGGCAATCTCTGCAATGTCTTTTGGCTTTTTCCAGTTAGGGGTCACCACAGCAGATCACCAGTTTGCAGATTGATTGGCAGTTGTGTTTTTACAGTGTTCAGTTGCCAGCCCAGTGCCCAACCTTCATAGAAAGCACATGCACACTCACACGCAACTACCTGCATGTCTTTAAAGATTCACTCGATTGTAGGTAGGACATGCAGACTCTGCACAGTAGGTGTTCCAGTCAAGAATCGAACAGGAGAACCTCTTGCTGTTGGCGACAATGCTAACCGCTGCACCACAATGGCCTATCATATAAGGTAATCTCTGACTCTGCTTTATTGGAAATGCTGCACATCTGTAAGCCCAATGGTTCATGGGTTACTTGCTCTAAAAACCTTAACCTGTTATGCAACATTAATAGAATCTGGTGGAGGGACAAATTTGTCTCCCAGAGGTTACTGCATCTGTGGAACAGACTTCCAATTCATGTCAAGCAGAGCACCTCTTTGGCACTCTTCAAGTGCAATCTAGACGACTGGATGAGAAACCATAAATTCTCCCTGGGGGTTCTACCTGTGTCTCTCTTGGACAGGGGCAATAGGTGCTGGTCATGGAAAGAAGGGCAGAACTTGGCTAGGCTTGTAAGGGCCCTAAGACTATTAGCCTAGTAACTTCCTATGATCCTAACAGGAAAACAGTTCCCCCTGTTATACTCTCAGAATGATACACTGTGGAAGACGTTACACCAAATTAAAGAAACTATTAGTCTGTGCCTTTCCCCTTTGTCTTCTTTTTATAGAAGTATAATATGTAGGCAGTTGCCAAAATCCAGGCATTGTCAATGTCTTTCATTGGCAGGCCTGTATTACTGTACAAACTGAGGTTAGGGTAATCCCATTCTTGTATTCACAAACATTATAGGTGGCATGTCTACCAGCATCTCAACATATCTATCCCTTCAGAATCACTTAGTAGAGCTACAGCAATGCACCTCACTGCACATTTATGCCTGGCTGCATTAACTGCACTTCTCACTGCTGCCTTTCACTGGTTCAAAATGTGACATGGTCAAAAGACTCTTAGGAAATATTCTGCATATTATGTGATACCATCCATAAATGGGCACTGAACATGTCAGAGGTACACTGGGTTTTGACCAGTCATACTATACACTATTGTAGAATAACATGAAACTACAAATGTGCTGAAAATTGGTACAATGTCTATGACTGAATGACCTATGTTCTGATGGAATCTGTACAGATCCTCAAATGGCAACATCAGTGAAACAGATTCGGCCGAGCATACTTGCATGAAAGTGCGTTTCACCGAAGAAGCACTTTTGCGTAAGTATGCCTGTTGTGGAGGTCCTACTACAGTGTGGATAAGGGAAAATTCCCTTTTCCCCACTGTAGTGTGACCTCGGAGTGAGAATATTTAAGTATGGGGGTGTGGGGGTACAGCCCCCACATGGGCAGTGCAGGGGGACTTGCCCCCCTGCAAAAACGTAAATTTAATATATTTTTTTAACACACTTTAACAAAAGCACTTTTACGGAGAAAGCGCTTTTGGTAAAGTGTGTTTGGTGATTGTGGATTCGGACTATTGAACTTTTGTTCAATAGTCCTAGATCCGTTCTGACATATGTGCTCCCATATGACACAGTGTTCCTGTGGTATGTCTGTACTGTGTATGTGTGGCTGTAGAAAAACGTGTTACACTACTGCAAACTATTTTGTATCGCATTCAGTGAAATGGCAAAACAGATATAACTCTTTTAGCTGTATTATTTGTTGTACATGATGAAGATGCATGAAATGCACAATCATTTAGATCACAATAAATTCCAAACAGGATACCGAATTGTTTTTATGGGAAATCGATGTGCTTCTTTACGCATGAATTTATTTATTTATTTATTTATTTATTTACATTTGTTAACCGGGCTAGTCCAACTGGATGCAAGTCCATTTTCAGTGGAGGCCCGAGGAGAAAAGCTCCGCTATCTACTACATGGTAACAATTAAAAAATTAACAATGGTTGAAAAATCAAAAAAGGATATAACTAACAAATCAGAAAGACAGTAATAACAATTTCAGAAAGTTACAAAAAAGGGGGATAGAGAGACAAGGAAAATGTTTAAGTATGGTAAGGGAAGAAAAGGGAGAGAAGAATTAAGTTCTTTTTTAAGAAAAGTTAAGAAGAGTGTTACTAGAGAAATACAGCTATTTAGTTAAGATAGTAAAATTTCAGGTCAAAGGGAAAACAAATATTTTAGATTGAAGAAATAGATGTAGGAAAAAGTATGAGGGATAAAGGGGAGAATAGGAGGTGTAAGATGAGCTAGCTCAACTAGGATTGATACAAGAGCAAAGCCAGTGTTTAGTAAGAAAGAGTTTTAGTTTAGTCTTAAACAGTGAAGTGGAAGTCTGGACTAAAATGTCTAGAGGAAGTTGGTTCCAGATTTTACCAACTGAGTTGGAGAATATGGAGTCACCTGCTGTATTCTTTGCAAGAGATGTTTGAATCAGTATTTTATTGGAAGAGCGTAAGGTTTTTAAGTTGTTGTAGGGTTTTATAAGGGTGGAGAGCATGGGTATGTTTTCAGGATGGTAAAGAGCTTTGTGGGCAATTGTAAGCTGATAGTACTGTATTAGGTGAGGTAATTCAAGCCATCCTAGGTTGGAGAGGTTCAGACAGTGATGTGTTTTATATGGAGAGGCAGTGGCAAATCTCGCAATGTTGTTGTAGGCTGTTGTGAGCTTATTAATGTTATGTTTAGATAGATTAGTATAAATGGGGGAGGCATATAGTAAAGTGGAGATAAGATGTGTTTTTGCTATGGTAGTTCTTGCTTCAGGGGTTAGGAAAGTTTTGATTCTATAAAGAGAACCTAGTTTTCTATTGGTTGATTTTATGGTGGAGTTGATGTGAAAATCAAATTTTAGTAGGTTGTCAATTGTAATACCCAATAGTTTGGTAGTTTGGTCAGGAGAGATAAGGGTGCCATTGTTAGATGTAATTGTGAGATTAATAGAGGGGGACAGGTGTGTAGGTAAGAAGAGGAGAAGTTTAGTTTTCTTAGGGTTTAAGAGAAGACAATGGTTAGAGAACCAATGCTCAATAGTAGTAAATGTCTTTTGGGTAAGGTAATGAAGGTCATCTTGGTTTGTGGCAGAGCAAATGATGGTGGTGTCATCTGCATACTGAATACAAGTAGTTTTGGGTGTGGCAAGATGCAAGTCATTAATAAAGATGGAAAATAAAAGAGGACCTAAGGTGGAGCCTTGAGGGACCCCTAAGGTGGTGGGCAGAAGTTCAGAGAGATTATTGTTCCATAAAACAGCTTGTTTCTGGTTTTGAAGATAGGAGGTGAACCAAGTTAAGGCAAGATTATTGAGAGAGAGCGATTTTAGGCGATGTAGGAGGAGTTGGTGGTTCACCATATCAAAGGCTTTAGACAGGTCTACAAAGAATGCTCATGAAAGAATATTGCTATTACGGTTAATATTAATGGAGTCAATAAAGGATAGTAAGGCTGTGGAGGTGCTTTGGTAAGGACGAAAGCCATGTTGGCAGTTAGCAAGGAGATTATTAGAAAGGAGGTGAAGCAGTAATTTATTGAGGAACAGGCCAATGCCTGTGCTATATGTAGTGTGTCACCTATAAATCTTTGAAAGGTCTCTGTAGCTAAAATTGTAAGTTTTATTTTTTTATGTTTTATTAATCCTTTGTTGACCGGGTTAGTAGTGGTTAGTGTCCAGTTTTTAGGGCAGATCCAAGGTAGTATTTATGCAACTAGGGGAAATATGGCTAGGGCATCTGGGAATTCCTCCTACTCACTATGGTAATCAAAACGATTATTGCTAGTGATTGCAAGCACATGTTCTGGTCCTAACAGTGGTGGCTGGAAGGATATCTGTGCATCATGAAAACTGGAAATAAGGAAGCATAGGTGAATGCTAGCTCAGGAGGTGGTGTTATTGTTAATTCAGAGGTTTTGTTTTATCAAGGGAATTAGTTGATGGGTGTGTTCTTGTTACCCAGTCAAGAGGGCTGCAGGATGATATATTACAAGAAATAATTATCCAGAGTGAACCCAAGAATGGTGGTGAAGCATCATGGGGAGAGATGATCAGAAAATAAGGGAAGAGGAGATAGCAGAGATCGCAGAGGGAAATAAAAGAGGGAAAAAGAAGAAAACTTACATTGAGATGGTGACAAGTACAATGAAAGAGAAAAGAAGTGAACCAGAAAATGTAAATAAAAGAAAACTGGTGGTAAGGTTGCAAAGTAAATGTAAAACTCCATTAAACAAATTTAAAGTATGGAGTAGTCTTGTTTTACCTCTGGGTGTTACAATTCAAGAGGTAAGGGCATATATTCTTATAAATAGAATTTTTGTGACATTATTTTTGAGTCTGTCCAAGGGATGGAGAACCTTATCAATGCATTAGAAAAAATGAAAAGCCATGGAATGACTATGCTATAAAGACTACATTCAGAGAGACAAAGAAAAAGTTACATATGCAGTTTTGAACAGAGATTGAAAAAGAGACTTTAAAAAGTCATTTTCAAAAAAGTATTAGATATTGTAAACGTTTATATTGATAGGGGTTTATGGACTAGGGATAGAACAGCAATGTTATTTTGAAAATGGAAAATGATAAAATCATACATATAGCAAGGGTTATAAATGTGGATGGGGACAGAGGTCATACTGGGGTCAAGTCAAAACATGCTTTCTTATGCAGAAAAGAGGGGCATTTTGTGAATAATTATGAAAGAAGAAGATGTTACATTTTTGGAAAACTGGGACACGCAGACAAAAAGTTATGAGTTGTAATTTTATAAATGTGAAGAAAAAAGGACATTTATCAATAGATTGTACTGACATAGAAAAAGAAAATGAAAATAAAATTGAAGGAAGAAAAGATATAGAAAAAGAAATGGCTGCAAATAGAATAAATAAACATGATAGAAGAGAAGGGAGTTAGTGAGAAAGAATCAATCGAGGAGTAGAAAACATTCAGAAGTTAGTGAAGAAGAAGATGTAAATTGGATTGTGGTAAAAAAGAAAACTTTTCCAGGTAAAAGAGAGACAAGAAAAGAAAGTTGAAGAAAATAAACATAAAAGAAAAAAAGAAAGGAAGGAACTAGAAAGAAGAAAGTAAGTGAAAGGAAAAAATATACAATACTGGACAAATTAAAAAAAATAAAAGAAGGAATTACTTAAGAGTATTATTCATAAATGTTTACAATCTTATAAATATAATAAGGAGATTAGGGATACTAGAATGGTGTAAACATTTTGATATCGACATTATTATATAAGAAGTTATACGATTTATTATAAAAGAAGAAAGATTATAGACAGAAACTTACAGAATGAGCAAATAGTATGGAGTTTGGGAAATAAACTCTGTGCTGGAATTGCAATTTCTTTATAGGAGCATAGGCAAAATGTTAGATAACATTTTTGCAAGAATGGGTAGATTGACTATCTTAGGCATCAGATGGGAAGAAGTAATATATAGAATTATAGCAGTATATGCCTATGTAATGGTTAAAGATGGAGAAAGCTTATTTCAGCAAATATTAAATTATGTCACAGTGAGCATGGTATAATAACAGGAGATTTTAATTGTGATTTGAAAGAAAAAAGGAAAAAGATACAAAAATAATGAATGAAATAATAACATGTTCAAATTTGTATTTATGGAAAGAAAATGATTGAGGTAATAAAGAAATATATTTAAAACAGAGATAAATTATGTTATATTATAAGAAGGGATAAAGATCATAGAAGAAGAATTAGTAAAACTAGATTTTAAGACCATCTAGTAATATGGATAGAAAATAAAGACAATAAAGAGTATATTAATATAGTAAAAGTAATAAAAAGAATAAATTAAATATAGTGGAATGTAGAAGGTAATAGAGAAGATATAGTTACACAATTTTGGAAAGAAGATTTAACAATGGTACCATTTTTAAAAACTGGACTGAGTGGCGGATAGTTTTTAAATAGAAATATAGAGAGACTTATTTAAGCTGGGAAATAAATAGAAGAAAGAAAGAGAAGGAAATATATGTAGGTGCATATGAATGGGCTTTTGAGCATTTAGAAAATAACAGAATGGAATTCTGTGGAAAATAAAAAGTAATATATGAGAAAAAGAAAAAAATCAAAATGTTTAAACAAAGATGTTTACTACAAGGAAAAAAAGAAGAACTTTCAGCATGTTTAGAGAAAGTAGTAAGGAGAAGAATGACATAATAAAACAAATTAGGGTTAAAAATTGTGAAGTTAAGAAAAATAAAACACAAATTATGGAAATAGTGATGGAATATGTAGAGTAGATCTATAAAAGAGGGAAATAGATAAATCCAAATAGATTGGCAAGTTAAACAAATTCACATATTTAATGAATAAATCATTGGAAAAAAGACATAACCTTTAGAAGAATTAGATAAAGTAATTAAAAAGTTAATGTAGATTCAGTAGCAGGTTTGGATGGATTTAGCTATGAAATATATAAGAAGTTCAAGGACTGGCAAAAATGTTTATTTTGTAAAGATTTCAAATGAAGGGATGGAGGAGTGTTTCAAGTATAAGAATATTTGCAGTGGAATCTTATATTCATGTGGAAAAAAGGAAATAAGGAAGAATCAAACATTGAAGGTCAATTGTATTAAATCATATTGACTATAAAATATTTATGAAGATTATATAGAAGCCGATGAAAAACAAAATTCAAAATATTATAGAAGAGAAAGTGTATTAGGCATTAAAGTTAGAGGTTGTCAAGAACTTTTAATGATTTTAAGAGAAGTTGTAGATGATATCATGAAAGAAGGACAAGAAGTAAAATCAATAGTAGGAGATATTACAGCTTTTGACATAATAGAGCAAAAAGTGTTATAGATATCTGTGGATAACTACAATATTAGTAAGAAAATTAAAAAGTACATATGACTGCTTATAAAAATAATACAGTGAGAATGCTAATTAATGGATGGTTAAGTAGAGAAGTAGAAATGAATAATGGGATTAGACAAGGATGTCCAATAAGTAATATTTTGATTGTTTTAATTACCATTTTAATAGTTGGTGCAATTAAAAGTAAAGGCATAATATGAAGTAGGAAAATGTGTGCAAATTCCAGTTATACTGACCTATGCAGATGATACAGTCATCATAAAAATTTATTTTGGATTGAAAGGGTAATTCAATATTTAATAACATTATCAAAAGGAATATGGATGGACCTTACTAAATAAAAAAATCAAGGATTAGGATGCAGTAATAATAATATAGTAGGCAAACAATTTACGATAACTGAAATAAAGATTTTAGGAATAGAGTTTGGCATTGACAAAATAAAGAAGGGACAATGGGAAAATCTAGGAAGCATTACAAAAGAAGGATGTGCATTATGGAAACATATAAGTTATCATTTAAAAATAAATCAGATTTGGTTAATTCTGTGTTGATAAATAAAACGGCATATTTAGTAAGTGTTTTTATGATTCCAAAACTATACAAAAAGAAAATAATGGAATTATTTTTTTTATATCATCATGAACCTAATAAACAAGGATATAGGGAATCTCCAAACTCTGGATCCCACACAGTTTGGTTTTGTAAAGAGTAGATCATGCCTGCTCAACTTGGTCAACTTCTTTGCATCAGTGACCAGAGCTGTGAATGAAGGAAAAATGGTTCATACAGCCTACCTTGATCTAGCTAAGGCCTTTGATACCATTCCCCACTCAGGAATCATAGAAAAACTCACTAAGCTAGGCACCAACCCCTATATCACTAGGTGGATTGCAAACTGGCTCAGAGGTAGAACTCACAGTGTGAAAGTAGCTGACTCCAAGACAGACTGCTGACCAGGCATGAGTAGAGTCCCACAGGGTTTGGTCCTGGGTCTTCTCCTGTTTGGTATCTACTTCTCTGAAATCCAGGCCAACACAAAGGGAGTCTGGCTGACAAAGTTCACAGATGATTGCAAGCTGGGAGCTATTATTAACTATCTGAGTGATGTTGGCATCTAGACCTCATTGAGACCAATGACTGGTGTCAGAACCATGGCCTTAAGCTCAATGCCAAAAAATGTGTCGTCATCCCCTTTGGGAGAATCCTGGTTCCCGTGAATTACCACACTGATGGTAGTCCACTGAACACAGAAGGCATTATAAGAGATCTGGAAACACAGGTTGACAGCAACTTCTCTTTTGACGACCACATTGCCACTCTGGTCAGAAAGTCCTTCTATGTGGCACATCTATCTCATTACTAAGGGTTTTGCATCCAGCAAGAAAGAGGTAATTGTCTCCCTCTATTCTTCCCTCATTAGGCCAAGCATTGAGTGCAGTGCTCCATTTGTCATGTACCTCACTAAACACCTGCAACAACTGGAGGGGTCACAAAAGCACCTCACAAAGAGAATCCTAGGCCTTAAACATTTGTCCTATATGGAGGGACTAAAAAAACTCCAACTATTCTCTGTCTCATATCACCTACTTAGAGGGGATCTCTGCTTGACTTACAAAGCCGTGTCTGACCCAGCTCTGTCAGAAATGCTACATCTAAAGAAATCCCATCACTCCATACCACATGCTTCAGATGCCTCAACCTCATTACCACAATCAACAGAACATGCTGGAGGGATAGGTTCATAACTCAGAGACTGCCCATGCTATGGAGTAGACTTTCCATACATGTCAAGCAGGGAAATCTTGATAAGTGGATGGGAAATAGAAAATTCACCCCAAGGATCACTCCAGTGGCTTTAATTGACAGAGGCACTGGGAATTAAGGTTGGGTGGCACAATGCCAGGGTAATCCTATGGGCTAGGCTTGTAAAGGCTCCAGGGCCATTATCCTAGCACACACCTATGAACCTATGAACTTATATGGGAGTCAAGATTGAATCCAGTGAAAAGAGGACCATTCTATAGAAATAAAGATGGTGATGGTTAAGGATTAATAAGTTCAATAGTATTTGGGTTTTTTGAATTCATATATAGAATTAATATGGCTAAAGGATAAAAAGAAACTAATATGAAAAATATTAAATAATGAAAGAAATAGTGTTAAAATTGGGAAGAATGTCAAGATTTCTTATGGTGGTTAAGTATAACTAAACTTTCTGTTAAAAGTAGCATGCCATATAAAAGAAAAAATGAATGAGTTTGTTTATGTTGTAGTGAAGATGAAACAGAAGAACATGTGTTCTTAACATGTCAAATTGTAAGAAGGTTATAGATAAAACTGTGTAAGGAGAATTTATTTGGAAATATAAATGAAAATGATATAACATGTGTATGATAGCATATGGATATTATAACAATATTAAAAAGAGAATAACATAAGAATAGATAAAATAATATTTTATGCTTCATGGGTTATTTGGAATGAAAGACTTGGTGAAATTAAGTTTAATGGCAGATGTTTTTTCCAGCAATTATAAAAATAATCAAATGGTGGTGGTGGAAAAAGGAATGGGGGTTCAGAAAACTAGATATTGTTAGCTATTCTTCTTTGTAAACATTGGCGATGGATTATGTAAATATGTAAATATATAATATTGTTGTATATAAGTTGTAAATAGAATACAAATAAAGGACCCCTACTCTTTTTGACAGGTGCCAAGGGATCTTTTACATCCACTGAACTACCGCCAACTCAAGCAGGTGAAGGCTAGGTTTAATATACCATCCAAATAATGGTGCCCTCAGGAGTACAGCACCCTCTTTATGCAGTACTGCAATGTCAATAATCAATCTACTTGGTGCGGGAATGGAAGCCACAGGCTTTTCCATCAAAGGCGAGTAAATTACCTGTTGTACCACTGACACTGCTAATTATACTTTGGTATATGCAGGTATTGTATGTTCATGCCTTCCTCCAAATCCAGCTTGTGAGGCATACAGGTCAGACAATTCCAGTATAATTGCTCAGTCAATACAAACATGGTCCTACAGCTGTAAGTCTGTGAGCTGATGAGATGTTATTCTATGTTGGTACTATTTTCATCATGCCACCTGTGAAGGCTGTCAGCCCAGCTAGCTAGAATTGTGTAAATAATTCTATGACATTTGTAAATATTAATATGATCCATAGGCATGTCTTACAAATGTAAGTAAACTGCATGTTATGTGCTGAGCTTCAAAAATGTAACCACAGTGAACCCTACTGGAAAAGAACAAAGCTCTAACAAAACAAGTTGAATTCTTTACGATGGTATTTATCTCAGCTTGGAGACAGAACATCTGCAGCTAGAAATTCTTTCTATTGTCTGGAAAGATAAATAATTACAGGTTTCCAAGGTAAAAGTGTTTAACAGTTTTATGACTTCCAGTTCTAGGCAAATCTGAGAGATAAGTATTTTTAACACAGAGGTGTTATATTCTAAGTTCTTTTTAGCCTGGGAACTAAAGGCAGAGGTGACTAAAATAATGTAATCTAAGATAACCCAGCAGAAATGTTTGATAGTAATTTAAGAATTATCTCAGAGAGTGGGTTTGTGCATTTTGTATTTGTCTTTGGATCTGACAACATCCTCTCATCAGCATATGTCTAGCTCTGTAAGTAAGACTTTAATTACAGTGATTTCTCTTAGAGATAGGAACTTTGTAAGATTAGTTTAGATGTTTTCTGTACTTATGTGAGACTGTCCTGCAATGTTGTTTGAAAATATTTCCAGTGATTCTGAACTCTGTTGTTACTGTATTGAGTTATTGAGCATTGTCTTGTTCTTTTATTATTTATTATTAAATATATTTAATCCTTTTAATTGTGGCTGGTTTGTTTAGAGATATTGAAGCTCTTAGAGTACTTGCATATGCATTTGGTGACACTGTATAGGCCACTCTTAAATAGCCTTTAAAGTCTTAGAATTAGTCACCCTTTGGGAAGGGCCTTATAGTAGCTGATAAGAGTGGTTGGTGATAGCTGGTACTACCTTATCGTCTGGACAGAAGAGGGCATAGATAGTAAACCTGTGCCAACCTTTCGCAGGAGTGTCTGTGTACTTGTATATAAATCAAATCTCAAAATGTATGCGTGTGTGTGTGTGTGTGTGTGTGTGTGTGTGTGTGTGTGTGTGTGTGTGTGTGTGTGTGTGTGTCAGCTACTTGGGCAGGGACACAAAGCACAGGTTGGACAAAGAGTATGCTGGAGGTCTTGTCCTGACCACTTGTCTGAGATCTTAACCCTATAGCTGTGCCAGTGGGGAGTCTTACTGGAGATCTGGATAAAGAGAGAGAAACCAGGCCCAGACTGACTGTGACCTCTGTGTGCTCTTAAGGGAAATTGTACATTACTATGTCTGTACTTGCCATCCTCCCAATGTTCACTTCTCTCACTGGTGCTAGTGGTGAAGATTGAGGCTCCTTGATTACTGGGTGCAGTGGCGTCACATATTAATTGGTTGGCAGTGGTGGGGTATCCATATCACTTATTAATTGTTTGGCAGTGCTGGGATGTCCACATCAAATATTAGTTGGTTGATAGTGGTGAGTTAGCCACATCACATATTAATTGGCTTGTAGTGGTGTGGATATTGAATTCATGCAGCTTTTGTACAGTGGTCACTGAAGGTGCTTGTACTCTTAACCAGCCATGCAGTAAATATTCATAGTTAATATCACAATTGTTTTATTTTTTTGTTAGCTTAGTTAGTCAGGGAGAGCAGGCAAGCATGTCAGCAGAGGAGTATGGCAACCTGACTAGGATCTAGTTGGCTGAGGTTTGCCAGGCTAAAGGACTGGTGCATGCCAACCTGACTAAGGCAGACATGATTGCAGCTTTAGTCACAGCTGCATCAGAGAATAGCAACCAGGAGGACAATTAGACTGGTGTGGGGATGTACAACTCTCAGAGAATGGACAGCTCAACCTTTCTACAGAGGACTTAAAAATCCATCTGGAGTTGAGACTTGAGCTGGAAGTCAAGCATTTGAAAACAGAGGCAGCAGAGAGACTGAGGCATATAGAGACTGAAGAAAATGAGAAACTGCTATGCCTGGAAGCTGAGGAGAAGGAGAGGGAGAGGCAACATGAAAAGGAGATGCTGACTCTTTGCTAGAGTCATGGAGGTAATGGGGAAGGAACTAACTGAACCCCAGAAGCAACAAAAGTCAGTAAATGTCTTCTACAATTTACAGAGGGAGATAATTTTGATAGCTTCATTCATATGTTTGATAGTTTATGTAAACAATATAATGTTGACCAAGGGCTCTGGGTATGGTTCCTGACCCCCTTACTCCATGGTAAATGTTTAACTGTTCTTTCCAAACTGTCTGATAATGATTGCTTAAATTATAATGTAAAAAAAAACTGTTTGCTAGAATGTTTTAAGTCAACACCTGAAACATATAGGAAAAAGTTTTGTGAGCATAGACACAAGGCAGATGAAAGTTTATGTGAAGATGTTGCTGAATTAAGCACTTATTTTCATAGGTGGGTGAGTGGATATCAGATCACCACTTTTGAAGTGGTGGCAGGCCGTGTGGTGAGGGGACAAGCCCTTAGCACCTTGCCTGAGGACATGAGAATCTGGTTAGCCAATAGACAATGCCTTACTGTAGATGAGTTGAGGAAGAAGGGAGACCTATACCTAGCAGGGCATCCCTGCACAGGAAAGGGAAACCCAGTGTTGTTCATGGATCTAAGAGAACGCATAGTGGGTAGCCCAGTCTGCCACAACAGAATGTGCTGGTAGTAGGTGAAGCCACTAGTCAAGGGACATATCCAGGACCTAGGGTTAAATGTCTTAAATGCAACCAGTGGGGCCATGTACCATATAGATTTCCATGGAGGCAAGGTGTGGAACAAAACGTGGGAGAGCCAGTAAGTGGGAATGACAAAATGCCAGCAGTAAGTTGTCTTGAGACAACAAGGGTACCAAACTACCAGCAAAGGTTATATCTTATCTTAGTGAATGGCAAAGAGATGACTGCTAAGAGAGACACAGCCTCTAACATAACCATTATGAAGCCTGCAATGGTTACAGAGGATCACTACTTGCCTGGGCAGTCTATTCCAGTCAGAGCTTTGGGAGGGACCCCATTCCAAATTACCTTTGGCTAGGGTTCACCTTGACTGGGAGGCTGGAAAAGGAAGCCAGCAAGTAGGTGTGTTTGAGGATATCCCTGCAGATGTCCTGATAGGGAATAATTTTGATAATGCAGTACTGTGTGTTCATGCAGTTACACGCAGTCAGGCTTGGAGACAAGATTGTGGGTCAGGTAGTCTGGGGGAGATGCAGACAGACAGCACACTTACAGCCAGGTCTTGTGAGGTTGTACTTCAGGGAGGAAGCTACTCTGTAGCAGTGAGACTGAAGGTGAGCCACAGCTGCTTGTGGGTACTGATGTTCCCTTGGACAGAGGGACTGCAAGGACAGACCTGAGTAGTAGTACCCAGGCTGACAATAAGGCACTGCTGTCAGAGGATACCAGACATCCTGTGGAAGGGGAGCTGGGAATGGTTAGAAAGAGAGAGAGATGAGTCAGGCGCAGCTGTCAGATCCTACATTACAAGGCCTGAGAGAGGTAGCTAGTGAGCCACCTGATTCTTGAGGAGAGGGGGATTCTGTATACTGGGACAAAGGGCTACAGTACAAAGAGTGGACATCTGACGGAGGGCTAGAGAATGAGAGATTACAGCAGTTAATAGCGCTTAGAGCCTACCATCTGGCTCTTCTAGCCATAGTTCATGATATTCTTTTTGCAAGCCATATGGGCATAAAACATACAAAGTGACATATTATGCAGAACCTCTATTGGCCTGGAATTTCCAGAGAATTAACAGGGTACCTTAGGACATGTGAGCAGTGCCAAAAGGTAGTCAAGTCAGGAGACAAGGTGAAAGCTCCTCTGATGCCTTTGCCTGTGGTTGAGGAGCCATTTCAGAGTTTTGCTATGGATATTGTGGGGCCTCTGAGTACCTCAAGTTCCACAGGGAAAAAGTATATCCTGGTAGTAGTAGATTACACTACCAGATACCAGAGGCAGTAGCTCTGTCCTCCATTGAGGCAGAAAAGGTGGCAAATGCTTTGTTAGAGATTTTCAGCAGGGTAGGTTTCCCAAAAGAAATACTGACTGACAGAGTTGCCAATTTCAAGCCAGACCTGTTTACTTGTCTGTGGAAGTACTGTGGGGTGAAGCACATAAAGACCACCTCCTACCAACACCAGACTAATGGTCTTGTTGAGAAGTTAAACTTTACAATCAAGACAATGCTATGGGCATTTGCAGACCAGTTTAAGAAGGATTGGGACAAATATTTGTCCCATCTGGTGTTTGATTACAGAGAGGTTCCCCAGGAATTCACAGGTTTTTCACCCTTTGAGTTGTTGTATGGGCATAGGATAAGGGGACCTCTAGATTTAATTCGAGATGAGTGGGAGGGAGAGTGTGAAACCCACAAGGAGTCTGTTGTGGCATATGTCCTAAACCTCAGGACAAGGCTCAAGGAACTTATGGGTTTGGCCCAGGAGAACCTGGCAGAAGCCAAACAGCAGAAAAAGGTCTGTTATGACAGGAATGCTCGATCTAGAGAGTATGACATAGGGCAGCAGGTAATGGTTCTCATTTCTGTCAGACATAACAAGCTGCAGGCAGCTTGGGAGGGACCCTATAAGGTGGTAAGGAGAATCAGTGATGTTAACTACATGGTAGAACTGCTAGGCAGGAGGCAGGGGCATGAGCTGTACCATGTTAACAAGAAGTAACCTTACCATGATAGGGAGGACCTTATGCTGAGTATTTGCAATGGATTGCAGGAAGAGGCTGAGGGGGATCTGGTGACTGATCTCCTCAGTGAGGCTCGGACTGACACCTCAGTGGAAGGGGTAGCAATGTCCCATCAGTTAGCTCCTACCCAGGTTTGAGAAATCCAAGCAGTGTTACAGGAGTTTGGAGGACACGTTCACTGTGAAACCAGGGTGCATCCACCTGGTGCAAAACAATGTGGATACAGGACCCCAAAGGTCTATTAAGCAGGACCCTTATAGAGTGCCTGAGAGAGGCAAACAGACTCTGAGGGAGGAGTTACAAGACATGGAACTAGGGGTAATTCAGGAGTCCAGCAGTCCCTGGGCCTCCCCACTGCTGCTGGTACAAATGAAGGATGGCAGCACCAGGTTCTGTGTGGACTACAAGAAATTAAATAGTCACACAGAGTCAGATGCTTACCCCATGCCTAGGACAGCTGAAGCCCTAGGGCAGCTGGGTGGGGCTAAGTCTCTTACCACCATTGATCCTACTAAGGGTTACTGGCAGGTGCCGTTGACTCCAAGTGCTAGACAGAGGTCAGCCTTTGTGACTCCTTTTGGCTTGTATGAGTTCATAAAGATGCCCTTTGGGATGAAAAATGCCCCAGCAACTATCCAGAGACTGGTGGGTCATATCCTAGCAGGAGCAGGAGATTTTGCCCTTGCATACCTAGCTGATATTGCCATCTACAGCCATTCTTGGCAAGAGCACCTTCAGCATGTCAGGGAGGTGCTGGGCAAACTACAGAGTGCAGGGTTGACCATTAAGAACAGCAAATGTCAGGTGGGTATGGCAGAGGTCTCTTACCTGGGAGTGGGAGTGGTAAGATTAGGCCAGAACCTGACAAAGTAGAAGCCATTCAGGCAAGGCCTGCACCTGTTAGCAAAAATCAATTGAGGGCATTTTTAGGGACAGCAGGGTACTACATAAAGCTTGTCTCCAGTTATAGTACCATAGCTGCTCCCCTCATAGACTTGACAAGAAAAAACATGCCAGATAAGATGTTGTGAACCCCAGCATATGTGCAGGCATCCCAAAAGCTTGATGCTTTGGGAGGACCCCCTGTGTTAGCCAGTCCAGATTACAGCAAGGAATTTGTTGTGCAGGTGGATGCTTCAAACCATGGGATGGAGGCTGTACTTAGCCAGATTTCTTCAGAGGGAAAAGAGCACCCAGTGGTTTATCTCAGTCATAGGATTCAACCTAGGGAGGAATGCTATGCAGCTGTAGGAAAGGAATGTCTAGCCATAGTGTGGGCACTGCACAAATGTCACCCTTATCTGTATGGAAGGAAATTCACTGTAGTTACAGACCACAATCCCTTAACATGGTTACATCAAGCCAGCCAGCAAAATGCCAAGTTACTAAAGCATATCGTGTGACAGTGCAGCACCACAGTAGGGTTAGCAATGCCAACTAAATGGTCTCTCAAGACAGGGAATGGGGTGAGGTATTCCCAGATAGGCTCAACCCTCTCAAGCAATGTTTCACAAGGGTCACTTGAAAAATTAGCCTGAGTTCTCATGGAGGGGAGTATGGTGAAGGCTGTCAGCCCAGCTATCTAGAATTTTGTAAATAATCCTATGTCATTCATAAATATTAATATGTTCCATAGGCTTGTCTTGCAAACTTAAGTAAACTGTATGTTATGTGCTGAGCTTCAAAAATGTAACCGCATTGCACCCTACTGGAAAATAGCAGAACTCAAAGAAGATAAGTTGAATTGTATACAATGGTGTTTATCTCAGCTTGGAGACACAACATCTGCAGCTAGAAATT
>NC_056731.1:674296747-674494247 GCF_019279795.1 Protopterus annectens
TGGTGGTTGAAGACTCTAAAATAATTATAGCAAATGTCCTTAATGTGCAGGAATTATTGAAACTTTCAAAATTAATTTGCAGAATCCCATAGGAATAAAAATGTATTACTGGGTCTCAGAGAAGCATTGAGGAAGCACTCAATGGAATACTTGATTGAAGCAAAACGAGGATACAAAAAGTACAATAAAACTTTTAATTTTTTATTAAAATAATGAATTTGGCATATACATCTGTTTGGAAAGAACAGAATATTGTGCAGAAAGAGGGAACACTCAGCTAGGTAATGATTCACAAAATCAGATAGTACTATAAAGCAGTAACGCAAAATGAAAAGGAAATAGATGTACATAAATTGTCATGTTCTTCCTGTTTCCTGGAATCAAGTATATATGGCTGTGCTCTTAAACTTGGGAAAGACACAGTCTAACCATTTTTTCAAAGATCTAACTTTTCACACTTCAAACTATTCTATATAAATACTGATATGTACAAAATAATCTATATTGAAAAGTCAATTCTCACTACATTGATCATTCTATACAGTAAATACATTTAGCACAGGAAAATGTTCTGGAACTTTCTACAGAATGCCTGCAGTAAGTGGAAAACAAAGAATGTGCCCTCAGTTTAGGAGAAAATGATCTAAGAGAAGAGTTGCTTGATCTAATAGAAATGGACAGACATATTAAGATCGATGGATGAAATAGACAACAGAAAGTCAATAAAATCCAAAAAGTAAGAAGTTTGATAAAATAAATGAGCAATGTAATTAGGGCTATCCATAGAGATTTGTGTGATATAACAGAATAAGCAGGATATACTACTGTGTAGCTAAATTAATAACAGATAAAGTCTTACCACAAAATCATGGGGTAGTAAGGGAAATGAAGGGGAGAAATTGAATGCAATCTTGGAAGTATCACAAAAAGAAAGCTATAAAGCAATTAAGCCAAGAAGCATCACTGTTAGAAGAGTATGGAACATGGTACAGATCAACAAAAGTATTTAGAAAGATAGATGTGATAAAAGTAATGTGCAGTATCAGAACAGATCAGGATCTATTGTGCACTATCACAAATAATAAACTGAAAATATCAGCACAGGCAGAGAAACTTAGAAGATATACATATAAATTTAAAGGAAAAGTACAAAATAAGCAATTTATTAATGGCACAAAAAGGTTTATGGAGAATTCGGAAACAAGCCAAGACTTCTCATTCCTTTTTGTAGATCATTTAAAACTGTATAGTTGATCAGATGATGAACTGAAAGTACAGCTGCAAGTGATCAAAGCTTACTTGGAAGATAAATGAATGACATTTGGTCTTGATAAATGTGCAAAAGCAACCTTTAAAGCAGGAAAGCTGCAGCACCAAGAAAACATCAGTTTGGGACAAGAATGTGATATAAAAGACCTTGAGCACAAGGGAGAGCATAACTATTTGGGATTTAATGAAGGATCAACAATTAAATATGAACAAATGCAAATAGAACTTAGTAAGGAATTTTTTAGAAGACTAAAATTAATACTGAAAACAACACTGACATGTAGGAACAAAGCCCAAGCTACAAATCAATTTACTCTTCCCGTTCTAATTTACAGTTTTGGAGTGACTGACTGGCCCCAAAAGGCGCTATATAGGTTGGACAGGAAAACAAGAAGGATGCTTCATGCTCATCAAATGATTTATAAAGATCAGTACATACAAAGATTATATATTCTCCATTTTGATGGACTTCCTCAAAATTGATTACATTTATAGACTGCATACATATCTGCTGACCTCGCACGGCTCAAACATAGTGAAAGTTTTGAAACATGAAGAGAATAAGTCTAAGATGACTTCCCTACTTAGTTTAGCATATTGGCGTCAAGTGGGAATGGAAAACAAACCGGAAGTATTTATTTATTTTTTATCTATTTAACATTTTTTTTTTTTACCAGGAAAGTCTGACTAGGACAGAACCTATTTTCAGTGGAGGCCCGGGGACAACTGCTCCAGACACATGTCTTTAGAAAGACACAGTCTGACCATTAGACAAGAAGATAAAAAAATCAGGCATCAACTGAATGTCCCAAAAAACAAAAGAAAGAATATAAGGTGAAGGATCAGATAAGAAAGCAAGAAATATGGAAAATGCATAAGTATAGTTGCAAATACAGAAAACTCTTGGAAGAACCTCATGTTGATCAGGACTGAATGCAGGAATGGTTAAGGAGAGGTGAATTTAAACCAAAAGACAAAAGGTTAATAATATTGGCAGCCCAATATAGTTGACTATGTACATGTTGGTTTACAAAGTCCATTGAACATGTGGGAGAAAGAGAAAAATCTAAGTTTTGTAAAACAGAATTGGAAACAGTCACACATCTTGTTGCTGGTTGTGATATACTAATGGCAGAAGGACTGTATACTGAAAGGGTAATGATGTGGCAAGACTGATGTATTGGGGATTGTGCAAATATTATAATACTGAAATAGCTAAAAAACACTGGAAACATGAGCTAGAAAGCACCAAAGAAAATTCTGAAGTTTATATCACATGGTATTGTCCATTACAAACAGTTCAAAAAAGAGACGCGAGAAAACCAGATATAATAGTCCATGAAAAGAAGACAAAAATAGCATTGATCATTGAAATTCCTTCACCCAGTGACTACACTGTCTTATGTACAGAGAGACACAAAGTCATAAAATATCAGGATTTGCAGGCAGAAATGAGGGCAATGTGGAAGAAAGATACCCAAACAGTTCTAGTAGTAGTAGCAGTAGGAGCAATGGGTCTTATAAAAAATAATTTACAATCATACTTAGATATGTTACTGATGCATGTAATTCCATACAAATTGCAGGAGTCATTACTGGGTACACTGTGGGCGCTGCAAAGAGTACTTCTGGCTAACATCAAAGATTGCAACAATGCTAATTTCGTGAACTTTAATCATACTTTGACTTAGGTACAGAGTCCATTCCCATTATGGTATTAGAAACCCAAAAGACTTGGAGAAATTAAAAAAAATACACTTAATTGAAAACACCCAACTTACCCATTACACAGAAACAACAAAAAAAATAAATGAAAAATGAATAAAATAAAAGGTGGTGTTATCAAGAGAATAGCAGTAGAGATAATACATAGAGTAAATAAAAGGTGTTTTTGCAGGGGACAAGCCCCCCCCCCCCACAAATACCCAAATTCCATCTAATTTAAATAGACCATCTCCAAGGTGACACTACAAATGTTAAAAAGATAAATTCCATTAAACCACCATGTGTGATTTCACACAGAACAGACATAGCATGAGAAAAACAGCTACAATGTGAGTGAGTAGAACAAGAAGATTTAGCTGCACAGTTAAAAGTAAACAAGATGCACACAGTCTTATACATCAATGAAATTAATGTTGTTGTAATGGATAAAGAAACATTTCAAGCCCTATGCATCTTGACAATATAAAATACACTGGTACAAAATACATGCATATGCAGGGCAGTGTGTGACTAGGATTGGACAAAGGGGCAGCTGCCTGGATGCAGGATGTTAGTGGGTGCAATTGGTAGCTGCTGAGGGAGTTCAAGTGCAGAATCAATGTTATTTCAAGAAACTAGGGGTGCTATTGCAATTTACTGCATGAATGCCAGTACTACATTTGCAGTTGTTGTTCAGGGGCAGCAATCTTGGAAACATCCCAGAGTGTCAGATGATCTAGGTGCAGCTCTGATACAGGATATGCAGTTACTAAACAATGTCAAGCTGGACATAGAGAGGACAAAAAGATAAAAGCATCATATAGAAAGTATGACCTACCATGGCTTCCTATCAGAAGTGCATAACTCATAACAAAGAGTTTCACAATTCTAAATAATAAAGCATTATTTTCAGAGACTTCCTTTCCCTGCACAAACAAAATACAGGCATTGATCAATGTTCTTGCTATTCATATATATTTATTTATTTTTATTTATTGTTATTTATTTAATTAATTAATTTATTTATTTAGCATTTGTTAACAGTGAAAGTCCAACTTGGAATGAGTCAATTTTCAGTGGAGGTCCGGGGCGAAATGCTCCAGAAGCATGTCTTTGTACTAACTCTGACATCATTGTACCTCATATATATTCCACATATTGGCATTTGCAGTCACATTTCTCCATGGATTGCCATTTTGCAGACATCAGAATATCAGCTAGTGCTAACATTCTTATTATGTCCTGAGACTGACATAGAAAAAGCATTTGATAAATTTGAATGGAAATATAAATCCCGGGTTTTAACATGCCTTGAATTTTTAAATTCTTTTACTTAATTCATTAATTTGTTAGCCAGTTTGTAAGAGCAAGACATGAACACTGTCAAGTTGTGATACATCCACAAAATCTCAGTTAGCAAGTGACATGGACAGAGGGCAAAGCTCATTAAAAGTTCAAAGCCTTAACCTTAAATCATGAGACACCTTGCACTTCAGTAGGATACCATACTATATCTATATGTATATCTATATCTACAGCTATGAAAATGTGTCGATGAGGTTCAATGTAGTTAACTTTCTATTAAGGGCTACACTGAAGTACAAAATGACAATGTTGCCTACTCTCATCCATATATTCAGAGTGGTAACTGAATTCTTGCCTAAATCCTAAAATAGCTGAAACAGGACTGTGCAGGCATATCTGGTGGGAATTTACTAATTCAGCATTTGGGAATTTCCTTAGAAATACAGGAATAACTAATAACTATAATCAGATACCAACAAAGTCTTAACCACTTTTGGAGAATGTTACAAGAATTTATTCATCTTTTGGGATAAACTGTTAACCCTTTTACAATGGCAGTCATAGATAGCAGGAGCTACAGTCCAACTCCAGTTAAAATGGGGATCAACATCAGTATCATCTTTAGGTTGAATTATCCAGAAAAAAAGTGCAAAGTCAAGGAAGTTAAACTGTTTAACTGTGTGTCACATCCACAGAATAGAAGGATAAAGCCCTGGCTATGGCCCACATGATCCAAGATGATTACTGACCAATGTACTAGATGAGCAGAGTAGGGAGGTGGTTGGTAGTGAGTGGTCAATGCTGGTTCACATATATTACAAAGAAGCACTATAAGAGGTCCATTTGGATTAGCAGTACCTTGAAACAAGCTCCTAGATATATGCCAGGCTTAAATATACCATATTAGCAATCAACACTGCAATGCAATGAAAGTGCTAACTATTAGCAAGAACTGGGCTATGCAAGCACTCAGGTGGGTACCTGTTATAAATACAAAAGACCAATATCAACTCTGAAATTTATATTTTTTTGCAAGAAGAATTTGCCAATCAAGGAATAAGGAATCAAAATATTAATTTAAAAATCTTGCCTAAGACAGATGTTAGTACATTAGAGTACTCACGGTAGGCCAGCTCCAACATATGTTATGCTTAAGAAATTAATCAGACTCAGGTCACCAAATACAAGAAAGAAAGATAGAAATACACTCTAAGCAAAATGTAGATCTTCAGCTACATTTCAGTCTCTCATCCTGGAATAGTGTTGTTTTCTGTATGTATCTCAGATGCAAAGAAAACGGGGTAGCCAAACCTAAAATAATATTTGCATTTCTAAAAACAAGCCTAATATATTGCTTTCTGATTTTTCCTAAGAAATTCTATTTTTTTTTATTTTTTACATTTTTGAAACAGTGACACTGCGAATTATTTCATTACTGACACATATAATCAACAAAAGTAGAATGGAGTGACAAATATATATACAAATCAACCATCAGACAGATAGGTTGTGGCATAACAATGCTATATTATGACTGTTAGCGGGTTGTACTGGGACTTATTGGTGTTTGGCTTGAAAATTTGCTTAATAAGACCTTGCTGTCAGGATTAATCTGTAGAAGTTTGATTAAATCCTAGTGTGAACCAAACAATCTCACTACAAAAAAAAAAAAATTGTCACAGGAATGAATGATCTCTTGCTGTCATCAGTCAACTTATGTCCTCTTGATCTTCTTCTTCTTCATCATCTTCTTCTTCCTTAGAAGACATCTGTGTCTGAATACCCTAAGCTTACCATCTGTTGGAACACGAAAAGTAGCCATAGTCCTCTTTAGCTAGCCCAAATGATGTTTGGAACAGACAGATTTGTCCTGCGGCATCATCAAGTGGGGCTAGATACATAGAGAAGCAGGATTTAAGTGTATAAGGGGAGAATAGGGTTAAATGGGATAGAAGGATGTTTGGGAGGAAATTAGATAAGGTTTGGGAGGGGCTTAAAGGGTTTTAGGCAAGTGTAACTAGGGTAGGAGTCACATTTTTGGCATGAACTTGCTATTGGGAAATAGTATATCCATGACAACCAGGAGGTAGTCTGGTGTGCAGGTAGGCCTTGGTAGGAGTATTGTTGGGTAGTGGTGTTTTTTTTTATTTTTTGAGATCTTTTTATTGAAGTCGGGTACTTGGGTGTGACTTTGAATTGCTTTACAGTGCAATGTTGTTTACTCGTCATGTATTTGTTGGGGTAGTTTTTGTTAGCTGTAGTTCTCATAGGCTCAAGAGGACTTGAAGGTTTGAGCCACATTTGTTAACTTGTCGGGGGTCACTGGGGAGGTTCTGGTATTGCTGGATCTTCGTAGCTAGGTTTTGGGTAAAGAGGCAGCTATCATTAGACTTGGTGTTGTTGTTGTTTCTGTGGAGATGTATGTTGCCTGCTCAGTTGGACTCTGACAGAGGGGAATGCAAGTCAGTGGGCTGTATAGTTAGCTTAGTGGAGCTGACCCTGGTTTCATTAGTGGTAGGGTAGTGCTGGCCATGGTATCTCCCCGTGCTGGCACTTAACAACATTCCTACAGCCCTATATTGCATCACGTAGGTTGGATGTTGGTTCATGGGCTTAGGAACAGCAGTTCATGGCTACATACACGCACTCAGGCTTTGCACTGGCTCATAACTCTATCATACCTTTCAACGATACAGATTTTCATGGAGGAGAGCAGGACATTCAGATTTGACTTATGTTTTAGATCTGTTCCTCAGAAAATTCCAGTTTGCTTGTTGTTGTTAAGGTGTACAAATAAATAAATAAATAAATAAATAAATAAAATAAATCAATAAATCAATAAATAATGGCAAACATCAGAGATTCAGGCTTCATATCTTTCAAATGTACGTGAATGCAAATCTTGTTACCCTATTGACTTTCTAAGTGGTAAGAGTGCAGGAGCAGTGGTGACTAACTTGGAATTATAGCTTTTCAACGTGCAAAACTAACACTGTGAATTTAGGTACTTTGTTTTTTATGGCTGGCTTCTTTACTGTGAAGTTGTGCGGATGCAGGATTCTTCTCATATACATGGAAGTGATGCACTGCTTTATAACAGGATTATGAGTAATGTGCATGCTTTGGAAGATTTTATAAAGTTATTGGCAAGTTGTGGGAGATCCTTGCTCAGTTGGTTAAAAATGGGTTACAGACCAAGGTTGGGAATGGTGACAAGAGTGAGGCAGGATTCATTACCTGTGAGAACTTCTGTGGTACTGACCTTGCTGAGTGGCCTGCTGGATTGGCAGCCATGAGTGTCAGTTCCAGCCATGTGTGTGGGGGTTAGCGCAGAGTGGGGTCCATTCTTCAGGGACCTGTGTTTCTGGCAAACTGGTGGAAATCTGGGGGACTGATGGAAGTAATGATAGATTTCTGAGCAGGGTTCATCCTCTGCGAGGGCTCGTGCTAGCACAGATTTGTTGGATGGTTGCAGCCCACCAAGCAATAGGCTCCATTTCAGGGGATTTCATGGGCTGAGTGGCACCTGTGAGTGTCTGTCCCATACATGCATGTGCAGATTAGTGCAGAGATCCTGGTGGCTTCCATTATATTAGTCACAAATGAATTGTCATGTGTTTCTTTTTTTTTTTTTTTTTTGTGTTTCTGTTACGAAGAGTTTGGAGGAGTACATACCAGGTTTTTCTAGACCGACACCCCTCAGAAAGATGAGGATGAGTCATCAGGTGATGAGCTTCTTTTAGAGTTTCAAGGTTGAGAGGAGATGGCCGAGCGACATTGATGTTTCTCAGGCATCCAGGCTTTCACAGTAATGGCTGTGCTCTTTCTCAGTAAGTTTAACTGCAAATTCTTCACAGAGTGGAGAAAATGCCCTGTGACTGTGGAACTGGCTGCTTATACAAATCACCTTCTAATGACCATTCAGTTATTCCAGTATACACTGAACACTAAAATATTGTGTGTGTGTGTGTGTATGTGTGTGTGTGTGTGTGTGTGTGTGTGTGTGTGTGTGTGTGTGTGTGTGTGTGTGTGTGTATATATATATATATATATATATATATATATATATATAATATAGCGGTATAAAGATGGATATACACTTATGCATAAGCTTACGTGGACATTTTAGGAGTTGACAGGTTCTTGGCTGGGCTGTCAAAATACATTTTCTCTCTACAGTTTTAGGTACACTAATTGGTTTCCTGACAGAGTAGCTGATGCATGGAACAGACCACCAAGTAATATTACAGCAAGCACCAGTTTAGATATTTTAGGAACAGCATGGATATTTATTAGGGGAACAAGGTTATGGTATATTGGCAAGTTAGGAGGACTTTATTGCCTGTCCTTGATAATTTCTATATGTATGGGTGGTTTATGTGCACTTTCCCGCTATTGGAAGTGGGCTGACATTGCTACTGCCCAGAGGTCAGAACTGACTGTGTATAGCATTTCCAAAAAATTTATGCTGCATTCTTTACCAGCCCTTAGAACTACATAAATGTTTTAGGATTGGTAGATTGCTGTAGTTGGGGGTTGAACACTGGAAGGACAGATCTATTAAAATAATGCAGCTAATTACCTTTATGCAGATGACCTGGAATTGGGTAAACTAATCACAGGTGTTACAGATAAGGCATGTCTGCAAAATAGCATCAACAGAATGAAAAATTCACAGCAAATGTCTGCAAAATAACTGGACTAAATTGGCCATTTGGGCACAGAAGAATAATATGCCGATAAATACATCAAAAACTAAGCATATGAGATTTGGTAGGCATAAATTGAAAGGTGAATATTTAATACAGCACACAGTAATTGAAACTGTAGACTCATTTAGGGACCTGGGTATTTGGGTACATTCAGCTATGACTTTTTGTAATCATATCAACCAGTCGGCTAATGATAGTCATAGAACTATAGGTTGTATAAAAAGATTTATATAGTTAGGAAATCAAAAATAATGATGTCATTGCTTGTTAGTTACATTAGACTCAAACCTGAGTATGGAATAATAATATGACAACCTTATATATAATAAAAAAGCATGAGTAAACTGGAAAGAGTACAATGGAAATACACCAAGAATATCCATGGATGCAAACATTTAAGTTATTATGAAAGACCAAAATATCTGAATATAGTTCCCAGATCGGACAGCTAGTCAATGCAGGTGTTAAAGGGTGGGCATAGTGTTTGGTTTGCCGTGTACACAGGATAAGGGGTTTGATTCCCTTCTTTAATTTGTATTGTGCCTAACCCTATTTGTAGAATGTGGGGGATTTGAAGGGCACTTGTGTCACAGCTTATCTGACTGAAGGTTCTCGCAGATGTGAATCATTCTGTTATTTGGGGGCTGAGCAGATGATAAGTAGCTCCTTAATTGGAGGGTTTGAGATTGATACCAAGAAACTTTGCAATTTTCATGACAGCAAGGTGCTTAATTTGTTTTCTTTGCAGCTGGGGAATAGCAAAGTTGGCATCAGTTGGTGACCTGAAGGAAGTGGGTTAGAGGTGGAAGTGCAGGTACCGGTGGCTGTCTCCATTGATAGAATGGTGCACAAAGGTGTTCAAGTGGGGGAGCGTAAAGTACGTAACAGTCGCTGGCCTGCTGGACGTAGTTAGATGTAACTGATTTTGATGGACTGGATGTTCCGGTTGTTGGAGTTGTGCACAATGAGGTCACAGAGAATCTTATTTTAATCGTGGTTCTTTAAGGTATGTTGTATTTGGTGCGGTTTGGGTAATGAGTTGGCAAATGAATAGGGTGTATCTTTGGGCTGGGTTACGCAAGGTTTGGGAATTTTTATGAGGAGTCTGGGGGTTCTCGCAGGTGGGGTGGATGGGCAGCTATCATAGGCATAGGAAATTACTAGGTTAATGGTTTTAGGGCCTTTAAGTTGGTTATCTATCAATGTTTCAGTTATGGCTACTGTGCAACTTTATTTGGAAGACAGGGTATGCTGCGGGGGGAGGCTGGTTTGAGGTGTGGTAAACAGTATGATAACAAGTTTATTTTATTCTGTACTTGGGGTGGTTTCTAGGCTAATGTTTCTAAGGTTTTTTTTATAACCTAGCCATGTTCAGGTAAGTAAGATTCCACGATCCAGAGTGTAGTGCATGTTGCTCTTAGTTAAGATGGACATGGGTGGATGTTGTCCTTGTCCAAAAGGCACATAGGTGGAGCCGTAAGGGGAATTTATATCTCTGGTTTTGGTAATCAGCTGTATAGCAGAATTGTGAATGTTTTTAATTTTCTTTGTCTAATTATTAATTTTGTTGAGAACTCCGTTGGTAGATGAGTGATCATTTTATTTATAGAATAAGACTTTTTAATGCAATGTTTTGGGTTATTTCGCATGGGTATCTTTTGTATTATTATGATGTGAGGCGGGAGGTAATTTTATGGGGAGATTTGTTAGGACATCTTAATTTTTAGGGGTGTTTTTGCAGTTGATGAAGGAGATATGCCCTTGGTGGTACATAATGGTCATTAAGAAATTGTATTATGTGTGTGAGTGGAGTACTTACAGTCTTTTCTTTTACAGATCACTCGGAGTGCAGATGTGGACATGCAGAGTTGGTATTACTTGGGGGACTGAAAGAACGTGGACTCAATAGTCATGAGAAGAAACTGAGAAGGGTTTTGTCTGATGGAGCAATATGAAGAAGGTCATGGTTTGCCAGCAGTGCAGCTGAATATGGAGTTATTGGTTGGTTGCGTGTTTTTTTTTCTTCTGTGCAGTCACGATGTAATGCCTTGTTTTCATTTGACTTTGTGCGGGGAGCATCAGGGTTGAATTTCACACTATTTTATGGGAGCGGGGGTCTTCTTTGGAATGGATCAGTCAGTGTTGCAGAGATCAGGGATGGGGATTAGCAGGTTGCATTGCGTAAGTTAGGCTGGTAAGCTAGATGGGGGTTTGATAGGAGGATTTAGCTCTGAGGTACTGCAGTTTCAGGAGAGACTGGGTTGGGTTGATTCACTGCATTCTGGACGGTAATTGCATGTCACGGACCTTGGGTGACCTGGTGGCATCAGGCATTCTTTAGTTTGTGATATATTGTGTTTGGTTATTTTTGCCTGGCTTGGTTTATTGTTGGGAGTGCATTTGGGGTTGTACTGTTACCAGCCATGATGGTGGTTTAAGTGTTTTATCATTTATATGGGTAGTTGGTGTGATGGCATCATTTCATTAAATGGAATTAAAAAAAAAGAGAGAGAGAGATTTAAGAGGGGTATTACATTCATTGGACAGCAAAAAAAAATGTTCATTGCGCGGTAAATGGGGTTGCAGTGTGGCATGGTGGAATGCAATTGCCTCAGCATGGTTTCATTGGCAGGGGACTTAGTATTGGTGGTCCAGTGGCTGGTAATGCTCTTGAAATATTTGTGAGGCTTCTATTGGTTAGGTGGCATGGATTAGTTAGATCATGCACAGTAGTCCTGACAGGTTATGCGGTTATGGTTTGTTACATTAGCATAGGAGACTGGTCAATGGTTTGTTTTCAGCTGTTAGGTAATTGTCTGTTTTTCGTTAGTTGTGTATAGGGTTAGGAGGTAATGACTTTGATCCAGCTTGGTTAGGGAAGATGGGGTACACTAACTGATGTTTGACCTAGTGCCTTACTGGTGGTTAGACTACTGGAAGTTTGGTCGGAGAGAGGGGGAACAGCCTGGTTAAGCTGGTGGGCAGAGAAGAGGGGCAGGCTTGTTCTCTTCTTTCCCCCTCTGGGGTTGGATGTTCAATTCAATAAGTTGGGAGGGAAAGTGAGCGGTTGCACTGCTTGATGAGTAAATAAGCAAGCAGAGCTGCTTATTTGGTTGGAGGTGTAATTCAATAAATTGAAAGTGAGCGGTGTAACACTGCCTTGTAAGTGTGAGGATAAATGAGCAAGTGGGAGACACTGCTTATTCCAAGGGTGAGTGGTTACACTGCCCTTGTGGTTATTTATTTTATGTTTTCTTTCCATGATGGTTATTAACACCTGTGTCATGTTTTGGTGGAAATTAATAATTATTGGTTATCAGTCATATTTATTGAAGTTTAATAAAGGTCATCAAATGTCATTTGGTGTGATGTGTTTTTTGAAGGGGAACAGGACAAATGAGGTTTGGAACAGACCGATTTGTCCTGGGGCATCTTCAATTGGGGCTAGATAAATAGAGTAGCAGGATTTAAGAGGATAAGGGGAGGATAGGGTTAAATGGGATGGAGGGATGTTTGGGAGGAAATGAGGTAAGGTTTGGGAGGGGCTTAAAGGGTTTTACGCCAGTGTAACCAGGGTAGGAGTCACATATTTGGTGTGAACCTGCTACCCTCCCTCCCTTCCCCCTTTGTATTAGTGGGGATTGTGGTGATTTCAGTTTGCATAGGGCAGAGAAGATGGGCAGGCATGCCCTGTTCTGTTCTCCCTCTGGTGTTGGATATTCAATTCAATAAGTTGGGAAGGAAAGTGAGCGGTTCTGCTGCTTGATAAGTAAATAAGCAAGCAGAGCTGCTTATTTGGTTGGAGGTGTAATTCAATAAACTGAAGGTGAGTGGGGTAACGCTGCCTTGTAAGTGTGAGGATAAGTGAACACGTGGGGGATTCTGCTTATTCCAAGGGTGAGTGGTTATGCTGCCCTTGTGGTTATTTATTTTATGTTTTCTTTCCATGGAGGTTATTAACACCTGTGTCATGTTTTGGTGGAAATTAATAATTACTGATTAACAGTCATGTTTATGGAAGTTTAATAAATGTTTTCAAATGTTATTCGGTGTGATGTGTTTATTGAAGGGGAACAGGGCAATTGTTTTCTGATCAAACCCATATGTTTAGTAATATCTTCAAAAGAATTAGTTTTAATGCATCTGCTTTATTTATTCAAATTTTCAGTTTGCTTCTTCAGTATTTTTAATTACTAACAATGTTTAAAGTCTCTTTCTCTTCTTTAAAACTAAATTTCACAGCTGCAATTCCAAATTCATGTATAGGTTTGCCTAGAGTATATTTTTGAAACAGTATCAATTGGTCGCAAAACAAAGGTACTTGTCCATATTTTATTTTGCAGGTTCATAGCTTCAGTTGTTAATATTGCATGCACACAGTGTTTGAAAATGTTGTTTGATGTTTACCATCAACCAAATCCGGTGCTCTGGAGTTCACAATGGTGAGCAACATTGGCTAGCAATGCAATTTCAGGTTTATTTGATGTACAGGTCTTTGTGCATGTGTTTTAGGCAAAAGTGAAGGCCATGCCAGTCCACATAGCAGCAATATACTGCCAACAGACTAGTTACATGGCATCACCTATTGTACTATTTTTTGGTCCAGGTTCTCCACTTCCAGTGTTTGCTCTATGTGCCGCATTGCAAAAATAGTGCCTAAAAAATTTTAAATGAAGAAAATTAAAGAAAGGGAAAAGCAAATACCATGCTGTTATACAATCCTAAGCTCTAAATATCATGGTGTGACCTGTGATGTGCACCATGCATTTGGACTGGAACATCCTGTAAGAGATATGTTAGAAAGTAATTATACACATTGCAGTTTCTTACTTCACCACCCTCACAAGAGATAAAGTTCTGACATACTGATGCTGTCAACTGTTGAACTTTCAAAGGCCAGTATAAAAGGTACAATGACCCGTTAAACATGATAAATGCAGATATACTAAGCAGTAAGTTAACTATGTACCCTGATCATCAAACACCAAGCTTTTGTCTTCCTGATTCCAAAACAGAGAAGAGAAGGATATGACACAGTTATCATCACTTGAACAGGGTGTTGTGTGGTGGTCATTACAGAAAGAATTTACAAAGGGATGATACACATTACAGTTTCTGAATTCACAACCCTTACAACAGCATTCACTATAAATTTGTGACATTTGGATACACTCAGCTCTCTATATTTCCAAGGCCAATATAAGTCACAGGTTCAATAAACAGTTCTCCAGCACAAATGCAGATATAGTAAGCACTAAGTTAGCTATGCTCCCTGAGCATCAGGCATAGATTTTGTATCTCTGAATCAGAATGGTAGAACACAGGGATATGGCATAGCTATCATCACTTGCATAGGATGTTGTGGGGGGGGGGGGCAGAAAGCCTAGCTGACACAAAAGGTCAGTGAGTGTGTGTGAGTAAGAAGGAAGACTTTTGAACAAAACAACAAGTGGGCAGATAGAGAAAATGAATAACTGTTGTGTGTGTGTTTGTAGGGGTCCTCCAGGTGAAATAGTGTGTGAGTGTGTGCATGAACACAGCCAAGATGAGTGCTAGCTCTATATATTCTTGTGTTGGACAAGTGTGAGCCATGCATGATAGATGCGTCAGTTCATTGTTGTTGTCCCTAACCACAAGAACTGGCTCTGCCAGGAGTTGCACTGGCACATTGACTTCCAGGACCACATTCAGGTGCAGTGTTGATGAAAGTGATTGCTGTCTGCTGGACAAGGTCCCTTCATGGGAACACCCAGGACCACGACCCCATGGCCAGCCATGTCTGTGTAAGGACAGCACAGCCACTGGTGTAGCAGTGGAAGTGCTGCCACTATGGGAATGTGATTGGGTATAGAAGCATTGCCTGACAACAGATGATGTGGCTGACCTATGCCCATGAGGATGTCTTTCCCCTCCCAGCAGACATTCCATCACATACACTACTCATTCCAATGTGTCATTCATCCAATCTAGTGAATTGGAAACACGGTGGAGGCAGTCATGCATGTCAGACTGTGCCACATCCACAATCCTTAGCATTTGTCTGGAGCACCTATGGGAACATGCCTGTGTCTCCATAATTGCCCTAAACATATGTTGAGTGGCACGGGAAGTAACACCTGCACCAGGTGGAGGAAGGAAAGCAGACCCCCTCAAAGCACCCCTATAAATCCTCCTGCATGACACCTCACCCACACTTTGACTATAGCCAGACTCAACATGACCTGAAGCTGCAGTAGCCACACTTTTCTGATCAGTGTCCTCACCCTACACCTGTCCAGGATCTGTGGGCTCAGTGGACTGGGTAGGTGCAGACATACTAGCTGGGTCCTATTTAATTTCAGGAGATGGCTGTATATCAACCGTTGTGTCAATTTCAACCTCTGCACTCCCCCCCCCCGACTCTGGATCCATTTGGCCAACATCATTGTCAGTGTCTGCTGCTAAACTGACACCAGGTAGCACAGAGCCCACAGTTGCACTGCAAGAACCACCTGTGATAAAAAACAAGACACACAGGAATACATTAATACTGGCACTACTATAGTGCAATATATGTTAACAAGGGAACAATGCTGCCACTATTACAGGCAGTCCAGCAATACACATAACACATCTGAGATCAAATTCACACACTGCAATATTTGTTTAAATTGTTCAGCAGTAATGACATCAAACTTGGCTTACCAACTGCAGAAGCAAGTTTCCTGGAGGCCTAACGGTTCAGAAAGAAGTTAAACAAAAGGTAAGGCAACAGCATCACAATCAGCTGTAATACAGAGGGTAATACATGTGCCACTTTGTAGCTGCAGTAAACAAGCATTTAAACAAAATGTGTCTGACAACTCCAAGCTAAGCTTAAAACAGTAGCAATTTTCAATCCCCCAGCAAAATAAACACGTGACATATAATTAACTTATTCATTTAAATTCATTACATATACAGCAGTATTCAACAATTCAGATAACAAGGCCTTCCTGGAAGCTCCTCTTGGGATGTGGCTGGTATGTCCAACATGTTGGTTCCCACATCCAGCACATGGTAGACTTCAGTTTCCTGTGAGCTTTGTGTGTTCCTCAAGTCAGCAAGGAACTGCTCAATGGGGGACAGTGGTGGTTCCCTAGCAGGGCCTCCACCTGTAACCAAATGATCACAGCCTATGGCAGCTGGTCTCCTTCTTGCAGCAGTGATCATATCAGTGGCCCTGTGATGCACCTATCCATAGGTTCTGCCATGGCTGCCCATGGCATTCACATCACCCATATGTTGCCATATTATGAGCCTACAACCCATATCTTGCCTTCCCCTTTGTAGAAGGAAGGCACCATGTTGTTGAAAACCATCAATTATTATATTGTTTTAGGCATCTGTAAAGGGTCTTAGATGCAGATTCACATGTCCCGATGCCATGATTGTAGATGGCCTAAAAGAAAACAGATTTATAATACACATACATATCACATAACTACAAAATATTGTTTACATATACAATAGAAAAGGTAGCCAGTAAGTATTACCCACTGGTAAAACATAATACAGTCTAGAGATGTGAAATACTAACAACAGGCAGGATGCAAAACAAGGAGAGTAACAAGAGCAACATGTTCTTGTCTGTGCCATAACAGTAACTCATCTTAGTCCCTACCCCAAATAAGAACAGGCAAATGACACTTTTGGCTAACAAAATATGTTTGAAATACTACAAGGGCTATCAAAGGACGTGTCCAGAAACATTTCTACATATTTTTCACACAGCAGTCATGTCCATTTATTTTAATGTTTTGCTAGTCATGTCTTCCACTGAAATGGCTGGACAAACATGGCCATGACATCAGTACACTTGTAAGTAATGCATACAGATAACAGTGTAAAAGCCTGTGCTTCACATTATTGTTAAATATATATTCCAGCATGTGCAGTATGTAGATGACAAAAGGGAACTATACCTTGTGAGAACGAGTAGTCCTCTGTAGAGATATCATGAAGAAAATGCTTGTTCTCAGTGTTCCAGACATATAGAACTAACATCAGCTTGCCTAGCTACAGGGTTGCCTTTTTATATGGTGTACATTATTAATGGATTGCAGCCATGAGTGATTACTGCCTGGGAGGGGGAAATCACAACAGCATTGCAGGCTGCCTTACTTCTACTAAGTGCGTCAGCTTAGATCTAGAAAGTGTTACATGAAAGGTTGGAAAAGTAAGTAAGCAGCACACAATTCACATGTTATTTCCCTTAACATCCAAGCTGGGCTTCATTTCTTGACAGCTGCATGTTATATGATTTTCAGTTCATGTCCTCACACATTTTACACATGGGTTACACAGTGCATATCTCAGAATACTGTGGCACAGTCTGCATGCATGATTGGTTCTACTGCGTTGCCCATTCACAGCATCTGACGAATGAGAAGTGGAAAAAAGGGGTCTCTGTGATGGACTGAGGGGTGTCTGTTATAGAACAGGCAGTGTCTGTGATGGAATGTCTGCTGAGAGGGGAACAGCATCCTTACGGGCATAGGTCAACCACATTATCTGCTGTCAGCCAAAGTGGCCATGTCTGATCACTCTCACATAATGCCAGTAGTTCCAGTGTTCCATCAGTGAGTGTACTATTCAAGCAGAGAAGTGGCAGCTCATAGGGGTCATGGTCATGGGTGTCCCTGTTAAGTGAACTAGTCCAGCAAACATCAGTCATGTTCAGGTAGCAACAAAGCATCTGACTGCTGTCTTGGAGATCAATGTGCCAGTGCAACTTCTGTTAGAGCCAGTTCTCCTGGTCGGGGATGCCAGCAATGAACTGCCCCTCTACCATGCAAGGAACACACCTGTTTGACAGACCAAGACATACAGTGAGCATGGTGCTTGACTGTGGTCATGCACACATGCACACAACTATTTCATCTGGATAACTCCTACAGATACATACACCAGAGTGTCTCTTTTAGTCTCACTGGCCATTTGTTAGTTTATACATATGTCTGTCATCGTCTCTTTTTTACTCACACACACTCATTGATCTTGTGTGTCAGGCCTAGGATTCCTGCCCCTACCTCCCAACAACATCATCTGCAAATGATATTAACTATTCCATATCCATGTTTTCTATCTTTCGGATTCAAGGCTACAAACACCTTCCATCTGATTTTCAAAGTGCATAGGTAACTTGTTCCTTAATGTATCTTCATTTTTGTTGTTGAAGTGGTCATTGTACCTTAAACTTATATTCTCCTTGAAAAGTTCAACAGTTTATAGCATCAAAATGTCACAACCTTATACTGATTTCACCTGTGAAGGTTGCGAATTAAGAAACTGCAATGTGTATCATTAATTTCTAACTTCTCTGTTTAAGGATTTCTCAGTACAAATACATAGTGCACATTATAAGTCACTCCGTCATATTCAGGTATTAGGGTTATATGACAGCACTGTAGTGAAACCCAATCATAACAGTAAAAGAGTATAATAATCTCGTTTCCATTATCCTCACCAGACACATGCAGTAGCAGGATAGATCACATGCCTTTCTCATCAACATAACACAGAGGCTACGAACCATGCCATGGTATATGTGGATAGATTAAAAGCTATGTCACTGTAATATGTGTAGTATAGGATGAGGTACATCTGCCTGGCCTGCAGCCCAATGTCTGACCAAGGCATGTTGGGATTACTGCAGATCCCAAGGTATCATATAGCTGATGACATCAGCAGAGTCTGTTGAGGCCAGAATAAATGTCCCCCATGTTGGTGTAAAAGTCTGTCATTAATGTCAAGCAACAGCTAATAAACACACACACTCACAGCTGACTACAGTGAGAATTGAGCCATACATATCTAGGTGCACAGACTACAGAAGGCAGTACTTAGCACATGTACCACAGCACAAGTCAAACTTTTACATGAGTGCAGGTGAGTTTATAGTAGATGACATCAGCAGGCCATGTGGTTGACAATAGGTTGGGAAGGATGCATGAAATGGATATGTATGTTTGTGCAAGTATCAAAATACTGGCAATCCATGCCCTTGGAGATATAACTGCAGGATACCACATCTGTTCTGCTGACTACATACACACAGTAGACTGCTGTGAGAATAGAACCCCAACCTATCTAGGGGCACAGCCTACAGAACACAGTACTAAACACATGTGCCATTGCACAAGTCTAACTTTTATAGCAGTGCAGGTGAACTTATAGTAGATGACATCAGCAGGCTATGTGGGAGACAATAGGTTGGGAGAGCTACATGAAATGGATGTGTAGGCTTGTGCAATTATCAAACTGCAATCCATGTCATGCCCTTGAAGAAATAAATGTAGGATACCGCATTTACTCTGCTGAATACAGACACACACACACACACACACACACACACACACACACACACACACACACACACACACACACACACACACACACACACACAGTTGACTGTAGGGAGAATGGAACTCCTACATATCCAGGTACACAGACTAAAGAACACAGTACTTAACTCAAGCACCATGGCACAAATCAGACTTTTATAGGAGTGCAGAGGAAAGTATAGTAGATGACATCGGCTGGCCATGTGGGAGACAGTAGGTTGGGAGGGCTGCATGAAATGGATGTGTAGACTTGGGCAAATATGAAAATACTGGCAAACCCTGCCCTGGAGAAGTAACTGTAGGATACCATGTCTACTCTGCTGACTAGACACACACACACACACACACACACACACACACACACACACACACACACACACACACACACACACACACAGTTGACTGCAGTGGGAATAGAACCCCTACCAGACTCCAGAACTTAAAGCAAGTACCATAACACAAGCCTGATTTATACAAGAGTGTAGTTTAATTTAGAATTGATGACATCAGCAGGCCATGTGGTGCACAACAGCTTGGGAGACCTGCGTAGGCACATAGCTTCATAACGTTATACGAGGCTAGTCGCCTAATAGCAGTAATAGCACTATGCTGTTTATCAGCCTAGTTGTGTAGCAACACAAGTACCCTTTTTGAGCATGGTTGGATGTTTGAGTTTAACAGAGCAAGGTTGTGAGCACCACCAGCTGGCCCTGTCCATGATGGAGCGCACAATATAATATATTACAGTTTGTAGTGTGGTTGATATATGTGTGAAAAAAGTACTGAGACCCCAGTGTTGTAGTGCTTGGTGGTGTGAATGTATTGTAAATTTATGATGTATAGTTAGATTGGGCCCTTGGTTTGTAATGTTTCCACATGTAGTTTTATGTCAGACAAAGGAAATGGGAGAATAAACACCAGTAATGAAGCATAATATACACAGTCCCATAGTGCAGTGAGCAGCTGGTTTGTGTGATGGTGAACAAAGTGTACACGCATGTGAGATACACTTTTTTGTGCACAGGTAAGCTGCGCTCAAACATGAGCCACATTGCAAAGGTCTGATACTTCCATCTGTACTCCTGGCCTGTTTTTTGCAATGCCCATGAGCATTAATTTAATATATACAGTTTATATTTGTGGCTGTCTGCTTCATAGGTGGTCTGGTTTGTCCTGTTTCATGCAATGCAGCACTTCACACAAACCAAATGAGCACAGCCATATGTGTAATGTATTTGTTGTCCAGTAAAAGTAATAGGAATAAGAAACTGAAAAAAGGAGAAATATGTGAAATGAGGAAAACCAATGTATGACATGCACAGTAGAATATGATAGTACACATGAGATATTTCTACATATCTTGGGATTTGAACTCTCACACCAATGCATCTTCAGAAAACAGGATGGATACCATATTCCTCTTTGCCACAGAAACAACTTTGCAGCAATGGACTGAAGTCATTCTTCACATAACCAACTGTAACAGAATATACACTGCTATCCAACCATCAGCTATTATTTTGTACATTTAATTATCATTATATTTGGATATAGTGCACTTACTGAACATGCAACCTGTTATGATTATTCTTGCAAATATACAGCTGTCTCTTACATTTTTGTGTTTCTTGGTAATTCATCACTTATCTGACCAGTCATGTGAGACATGCAGTGTTTAACCATTCAATATCTTTAGCCTTAAATTGTGTGAGTATATTAACTGGGGGAGTAATATGATATACAGTTGCCAACAACTGAAGGCCAAGTTGGATGGCACACACAACCATATACTGTTTTTTTGGGGGTAGCATAGATGAGTTACTGCTATGGCACAAACAAGGATATGATGCTCTTGTTACTCTCCTTGTTCTGCATCCTGCCTGTTGTTTGATCTTGGGAAGGGTTGTGAAGTCAGAAACTGCAATGTGCATCATTACTTTCTAACGTCTCTCTTTAATGATTTACCAGTACAAAGGTATGGTGCTAAACTGAGGGCATGCACTGGTCATCAGAACCTTTGAGAGGGATGACTGCATGAATCTTTGATGCCTGAGACCTAAAACTTACTAACGGTGACATATAAATAAAATAATTGCTCTGCTGTCACCCATGTTATGGTAGTTTCTGTAGAAATCCAATAATATTTACCTCATTACTGTACCGAGTTAATAAATTCAAGGATATGCCATATTATTATTAAAGAATACACTCTAGGTTCAGGACTTACCTTGCAAATGCAATTGTTGACACAGTTTTAGTCCAGTGCTGACTCTGTCTTACGCAAGCAGTACACAGCCAATTCACGGAGAGATAAAGGTTGTGTGAGTTGCCAAGCATTAATTTTGATATGTGTATGCAAGTAGGATAAAGGTAATGGGCAAGTAGGTGGTCACTGAATGTGCTATGTGTTGTCTCTTAGTGAAAGCAAGGGCATATTGTGCATGCCTACGTCAGCCTGCAGCCACAGTAGGTTGTGGTTCCCCCTCTGAGTCCTCCTCTGACTGTACCTATGTTGACCTAGGCTTTGGAGTGGGGATTGTGTGTCCCTTCCCTTGCTGATCCTGCTGCAGCTGTTTCTGCAGGACTAGATTGTGTAGCATAGCACATACTGTGAAGATTTGTGTACATGTACATGTATGTGGATTACACTGCAGGGGTCCACCAGATGTATCTAGGCACCAAAACCATGACTTCAGCAGCCCAAAACACACTCTGTGATGTTTATGGCTTGAGTGTGTGCTTCATTATGGCATTCTTCTATGACTGTCATCAGCCAAGTTCCAGTGCATAGCCACCATCCCCCAGTAAATGGCCCTGTGGGATATCCTCCTGTACAGCTGTGATGTGTGCCCAATATGGGATTCAGAATAACTGCCAAAGTTGCCAGCACACACATTCAAGATAATTCCCTGGGCATTATGCACACTTGGCAGTTGATGGAGTGGAACTCCTTGCAGTTAATGTAGATTCTAACCTGCTCACCAGGTGGTGCCTTAATGTGTACATGAGTGCAATCTATGGCACCCAGTACTTTAGGGTAGTGTGTTGCCTGGTAGAAATGTTGCATCTTTCTGTCCCTCTCTTCAGAACTACAGGGAAAACATATGTGGTCAGTGGCATGTATGAGTATAGCATCAGGGAACTGGTGGAGGATCCGGGATGCGGATTACTTTGACCAACCCATCATCTCCCCAGTTCGTCTTTTGAAGGTACCTGTAGCTAATATTCTAAGGGCTACACATACCTTAGTTTCCACTGGGGTGGGTTCCCCTTGGTTGGCTCTGGCGCTGAGTTGAGGGCGGCAGAGCTCACAGAGTTTTGTAATGTGTCCCTGTCCACCCTGTAGCACTCTGCAATCTCCAAGTCATGTAGCATATGAAGAGTTACCTTGGGCCTGAACACTCTTATCCTTTTCTGCCTAGACCTATTGACACTAGCACCATCAGCGATGGCTTCAGCCTGTAGCACATACATATGGTGCAAAGCTGCAGCAGCCCCTAGCATTGAGTCCCTTTAAAATGTCCTTGTTTCTACTCCAGTGGCATTGAAGTATTCAGGAAAAAATAGAATGGAGTCTACAAGGATGCTTTATAGCTTGTTGAATAGCTCCACCATGCTAAAAATCACCTGCTTATGCTCTAACTAGCACCTATGAAAAATACCTTTTGCTTAACTGAGTGTGTTAACTTCATTACTGCTCATTAGTGCTCAATTTTCACCTCCGCACTCCTGTGTGCACCTACCCTGAATCTACACAGCTGGTAACCATGTAGGCAGGGAAACCGAAGGGGAGCCCAATGTTGGAAACACAATGGAGGGTATTCTTTTATTATATACCTGACAGACAAATACAGTTTTTGATAAAATATGACTATATTCCATCAGCTTCATACTGCATATGTTTACATGACAGTATAAATAGTCTGTTTCATGGGGTTTATACTTCTTGCTGTCTAGATTAGTTCTGAGTATATTCTTCATTAGGGGTGGGGTGGACAAAGCTGCATTTATGTCATGGTACTTAAAAAGGATTGTTGCTATTGTTACTCAACTTTTGTAGCATGCACCCTATCTAATAATGACATAATGTGCCTCCTGTTACATGTCAGGGTCAGTTCTGTACAAATCTAATAACTTTTACTTGCTCTTGTTTGCATGTAGACTCCTTTCCTTGGCTGTATTTAAAAAAATTTAGAATACATGGGCAACATGAAGATGGAATCTACATGGTTGCTTTACAGCTTGTTGAATCACTCCACTGTGTTGGTTTGCTTCATTAGCATACAATTCAGCTACTTATGCAGTAATTTGCATGCCACAGAACTTATCGGTGTTTATTGAATACTGTAGTAAATTGACGGGTCTATATTACATGATCGAACAGTGAACTGTTCGAACATGTAATAATCGACCCCTAAATGTCGAACTGTCAGAATGTCGAATGGTTCGATGGAGATCTCCGTACAATGTGGACATGGAAGTTTTCCATTGTCTGCACTGTAGTGCGATCTCAGAGTTGGTATATTTAAGTAGCAGGGGGTGTGAGGGGTGCTGGGGGGTTTGCCCCCTGCTTAGAGCGTTTTTATGGTTTGTTTGGGTGTTTGTATGGGATTTTTTGCCATTCGACATTACAGCGTTTCGACATTTAGGAGTCAATTAGTATGTGTTCAAACATTTCACTGTTTGATCACATAATATAAACGCAAATTGACTGTAAGAAGAGATCATTATATTACAGAAAGGATCCCAAGGGTGACATGACAAGCAAAACATTCTATCTCAAAAAACATGTTTAAAATATGATTAGATGACTATATTGGTGACAATAAATATATTCCAGGACCATGTGAGACTACATTAGTGCTTTCTGTTACTTGTCTCTTATCTTTTGCAAAAACATTGATAACATTTTTTTGCAGGTTTTCCTAAACTTGGGTACATACCTTTCCTATTCATGCTGTTAACCTTTTTATCCTTCTAAAAGATTATATATTTCTAGTAACAGCTTCCACTGTTAATGCAAACTTTAAAACACTTTCACCTACTAAACATTTATAACAACAGGCTTATTTGAATGTGAGTAACACAAATCCAGTATCACGACATTTGCTGTACCGCTTCTTCATTATTAGAGTCCTAGACCAGTACCCTCACCTCCACCACATACTTGGTTGCATATTCATTAAGTTTTCTTATACATTAATCTCACCTGAGTCATTGTACTGCCTTATTGTTTCTTTACAAATTTTCCAGTTGTATATAAGCTTTTTATGGGGTTGATAAGTGCTGAGGGGAATTCTAACTAAAACGTAACTTGTACCTCCAGCTACAAAGTCATCTGAACTGATTTTTTTGTCTCCATTACAGCTCTATTCCAATATTTCACTATTTTCTTCCAAGACTAGACTTTTACATCAGCTACTTAGTCTTCACACTTATGATGTTTTCATTTATTTATTTATTTGTTCTCCTGTTAAGTTCTTGTAAGACCTTGAAATCTGTGACAGGTTCATTGTAATAAAGTAAAAAAAAAGTTTTATGTTCTAGACAAAAACAATCAGGCATTTTAATGATGCAGAAACTATGATATTGGATCTAAACCCACACAAAAAGCAAACTGAGCTTTGTTAGTAAAATCAGTTGGAAATAACTAGATTGGGCATGGTATAAAAACAACTGAATTACGATAAAACTTACCACATCTAGTGTTGTAATTGAGACTTGAATACTGTCTTTCATGTCTTTCCTTACCTACTGTTAATAACCATTTACTTACAACTGCACAAAATATGATATGTCATTTTATCTCCATATGTGATAACAGGGAAGATCAACAAGAGACCAAACTGTCTTTCAACCTCAGTGGGTTGTAGAGCAACCTCATCTAGAACTACCTTACTTTTAAATACACTCATGTTTGAAATTCCACACTCAGATCACTGTCCACCTCTGCCCCAAAAATGATCAGTTGTTAGCATCATTATGGTCTGAAATCTGCAGATCATTTTTCTTCGCTTTTAGGCACTCCATATACACACTGGATGTCACAGAGATGACATCCCGGGCTGTGTGCTACATGAACTCCAAGAGGAACTAAACCCACACATAAGGCTGCTGTTTAATCTTAGCCTTACTACAGGATACGTACCCAAAGAGTGGTGTACGGCAACAGTGGTCCCACTTCACAAAGGCGGTGCCTCTACGGACCCTGGAAATTACCGCCCCATAAGCTTGACGAGCCTGGTCTGCAAAGCTATGGAGAGGATCATTATGGAACTCATAAACAAAGACATTGGGGACCTACAGACATTGGATCCTACTCAATTTGGCTTTGTCAAGGGCAAATCCTGCCTTTTGAACTTGATCGACTTTTTTGAAACAGTCACTAAGGCCATTGATGAGGGTAAGGCGGTTTACACAGCCTATCTTGACCTTGCAAAAGCCTTTGACACAATACCCCACTCGGGCATCATAGACAAACTCACCAGCTTAAATGTAAACCCATATGTCACAAGATGGGTTGCAAACTGGCTCAAGGACAGAACCCACAGGGTCAGAGTTGCTGGAGCTATGTCAGACTCTAAGCCAGTCACAAGCGGTGTCCCACAGGGCTCAGTCCTGGGACCCCTCTTGTTCGGCATTTATTTTTCCGAAGTACAGGCAAACATAGGAGGATTGTGGCTGACAAAGTTCGCAGATGACTGCAAACTGGGCACCATAATTGATACTCCAGCGGACACAAACATCCTTCAGAGAGGCCTCATAGAAACAGATAATTGGTGCGAGAGCCATGGCCTTAAGCTGAACGCCAAAAAATGTATAGTCATAACCTTTGGGAAAAACAAGGTACCAACAAATTACCACATAGGCGGTAATCCATTAAGTACAGAAGAGGAAATCAGGGACCTAGGGACCCAGGTTGACAGTAACCTCTCATTTGACACTCACATTGCCAAAGTGGTTAGGAAGACCTTCTATATTGCCCACCTTATCATGAAGGGTTTCACATATAGATCAAGAGAGGTCATTGTGCCCCTGTACTCTTCTCTTATCAGGCCAATGATTGAGTACAATGCCCCATTTGGGATGTATCTCACCCGACACCTGCAGCAGTTGGAAAGACCCCAAAAGTTCCTCACCAAGAGGATAAAGGGTCTTAAACATATGTCATATGCTGCCCGACTGAAAAAACTCCAGCTCTATTCAGTCGCATACCGCCTACTCAGAGGTGATCTGTGCCTGACGTACAAGGCCATGTCCAGTCCTGAATTAATGGATATGCTCCACCTCAGAAAATCCAAATCCATCAGAGCCACGAGAACAAGTGACTTAAACCTCAACACAGAAATAAATAGGACGTGCTGGAGGGACAGATTCATAACCCAGAGGCTCCCTACACTCTGGAACAGAATCCCAGTCCATGTTAGGCAGAGCCCCTCACTGACTCTATTCAAGAGAAATCTCGAAGCGTGGATGGGAGATCGTAGGTTTAACCCGGGGGTCATCTCTGTGTCACTACTAGACAGAGACATAGTAAACTAAACCCTAAAGGGCGTAGTATTCTCATCCTAAGGGGTGGTGTAAGCCACATACACTCTGGCTAGGCTTATAAATGCCTTAGGGCAGATAGCCTAGTATGAACCTATGAACCTATGAACCTATTAGAATGACTGCTCTGGCATGTCTGAGTAGCATGTATATTATCCAAGAAATTAACAAAATATCCTTATACTGACAAGGAAATTAAAACAACATCTCAAAAGTGTCTGCAAATGTCACTATGTATGGATAATGCCTGATCTCTGCTTTCAAGTTAACACATTTTAATTGTCTTGGAATTTGACATGTGAATTACTGAATGCTTGCTGCCTGTTTATATGTGTGTGTGCATGTGTGTGTGTGTGTGTGTGTGTGTGTGTGTGTATGTATATATATATATATATATATATATATATATTTATGGAAAATGAAAATGTACCCTTTTCCCTACTGTAGTACAATCCTGGAGTTGGTATATGTAGTTAGGGGGCTGTGGGTTTGACATAGTGCAGTGTATGTTCAGTTTTAATTCTTGGCCAAGTGTCTCATTTCCCAATTACAATTGTCAGTAGTAAGTAGTTTCAATTTAGAGACAGTTCAGTAAAATAAAATTCAGGTAAGTGAAGATACGGTCTACTGAAGAAGACCTATATATAATACATGTATACATATATATATATATATATATATATATATATATAGAGAGAGAGAGAGAGAGAGATACTCAAGAGGCATGAATCAAAGGCCTACAGGTTACCAAAATGGCTTGAACCACAGATGTGGCTGTGGTGCACTCAGTCTAAAATCAGTAACCCTTGCTGTGCAGTTGGGTGCACGGGCATAAAAGTGGAGAATAAAGGAGTGTGAGCAGTGATGTGGGTTCTCATGCCAGTCGCCTGGGATGGGATTATGAGCTAACTAGAAACATCATTGTTGCCAAGATCACTGAGGGCATTATCAGCCTGCAATGATACCTGGGTAATGATTTCTCTGGTCATCCCTTGTGTGTGTGAAGGAATCTAGAAAAGCAGAGAACAAGTGGAATCAAGACCATAAGGGAGCCATGATGAAAAAAGGCAGAGAGGCAAAAGATGCAGAAAAAAGGGATAACCAGAAATACTTTTTTCCTACAGCATCTTATTAAAGAAATGTTAAGGTAGAAAACCCAACAAGTATTTAATTTGTACACAAAGGCTCTATGATGCTACTACCTCTTCAACAAAAGTAGCCTTTAATTTCTAATATACACTGGCAATGTGCACTTAAAGGTGACGAAGACAAAGCAAAGTACTCATACTATGAGGACTACAGGACATGTTAGGAGAGTCAGGGGAATGATGAGGTTATACCTGCTTGCCCTGCTCAGGGTGGAGCAGTTGAAACCTGCATGTTCATGGAGAAAAGTCTGCATAGAACTCTAACTGGAGACCAGAGAACACATGGAGACACTTCTTACATAGTTAGGGGTGGGACCTTTGAGAACTGTGTCACTTGTAAAATTGGGTGGCTTACTACACTCCTGTATATTCAACATCAGTATGCATAACAGAAGGAATCCAGAAATCATTAGAAAAAGCTCATCCAGTCCTCCACAAGGGTGATGGCATCAGTCTGAGCATGCATCACTCTCTCCCTAATGGAACCAGTGATCCATAGGACCCTTGTCCTGGAAATTTGAATGGGTGAATAAAGTAGCCAAGAGATATGTTTAATGGGTAAGGAGGAAAAGGTGCAAAATAACAAACTAAGACTAATACATCTTCATACTAGAAGCCTTTCATTTTATAACTAGCATGATATCAATGCCACACTGTCCAAAGTTTCTCATTTGCAGCCTTTTATCGCCTTCATTATTCTAAAGATGTAAGCCTAGGAATCTTTACACCTGGCAAAGTGCTTCTGATTCATAGGTTCATAGGTTCATAGGTAGGTACTAGGCTATCGGCCCAAGTGCCTATGTAAGCCTAGCCAGCAAGGTACCATAGCTTACGCTATCCAAGAAAGTTATTTTCCTGTGCCACTGTCCAGCAGAGACACAGAAATAATCTCCGGGGTGTATTTCATATTTCCCATTCACTCATCAAGATTTTTCTTAAAGAGTGCTAATGAAGAACTTTGCTTGACATACATCGGTAGCTTGTTCCAGAGTATAGGAAGTCTCTGGGACAGGAATCTAGCTCTCCAGCATGTCCTGTTTATTGTGATGACAAGGTTTAGGTCTCTAGAGCATGGAGCTCAGAGGGATTGGGATTTCTTTAGGTGTAGCATGTCCAACAGCTCTGAGTTTGACATAGCTTTATATGTTAGGCAGAGATTACCTCGGAGTAGGCGATATGCTACGGAGTAAAGCTGGAGTTTTTTGAGGCGGTCAGTGTAGGGCATTTGTTTGAGGCCAGTAATCCTCTTTGTGAGGTACTTCTGTGGCCTTTCTAGCTGCTGCAGATGTCTTGTGAGGTACATTCCAAAAGGGGCATTGTACTCTATAATGGGTCTAATGAGTGACAAGTAGAGGGGAACAATGACCTCTTTTTTCCTGGATGAGAACCCTTTTATGATGAGGTGTGCCATGTAGAAGGCTTCCTGACTATTTTTTAGATCACACATGCCTGGCTGCACTCAGGTTCTGCTGCTGGAGTGATATATAAATAACTATATGCTTATGTTTACAGTTTCAGAATGGAACAAAATAGCACCCAGGGAATACAGGAAACAGAAACTGGTGTTATCCACACCATGGCACCTACTGCTTATATATATTTTTAGCACATCATCTTTTATATTTCTTGTAATGGAAAAGAAAGGAATTGGGACACAGAAAGATTGTGCATCCTTAGACAATATTTATTCCCAAGAATGCCACATGATGCTGTCTTCATGAAGCATCTATGTGAATAACAGATATGAAGAATTATTCTTGACCTAATATATTAGAAGGTATAACATTTTCTATCTTTTCCATAAAATATTGTCAAAAACTATAATACATTGTTTAAAAGACTTTAATGTTATATGAAACACTTTAGAAAATCAGTGTTTTAAATCTGAAAGGGTGGAAAATGCATTTACCTTTTACGACTAGGCCTTTCCAGCCTGAATTCTTTTTGGTATGATCCCACTTTTGGCATGCCACTGGATACCACAGACGTGTTGCATTCCTAGCTGTTTTCTCTAGTCTGATTCTACTCCAGTAGTGAATACCTGACTACATGAGACGGGAGCAGAAACACCTGCCTATTTAACTCATCTACTTGTACATCTATCATAAATGATTATTGTATTGATTGATAGCAACAGATGTACATACATTTAAACCACAAACAGATATGGAGGAATGGATTACATGGCACATGCAGATTCCAATAATGAGAAAGAATATATTGCTTGTTATATAGAAAAGCATATGACAAAATGTAGTGAAGCTGTTAAACTTACTGTTTTTATTTTGAAAGGTACTGTAGATTCAGTTAAGATGTAGTTATAAATAATTACATAAGTAAATAAATAAATAATTACAGACCAATATGAGAAAGCAATCAAATTTAATGTTTCATAGCTTATTCATACTGCTTTGATCAGATTTTTGAGAAGGCCATTTTAAAAGTTGATAGATTACTACATGAAATACATTTGAATTTAATTAGTTTTTAGATTAAGCCTTGTCTGGGAGTAACTTTTACTGAAAATAAAAAAGTGCTCAGTCTGGAGAAATCCGAACACTGTCATTCAAACTAGTACATTCTTCCAAATTTACCAAATAAAGGTAAGAGGCAAATATTTTGTTTTTTTACATAAAAAAAGAAGAAACAATTATTTGCTTTTTTTCTAAAAAATGATAACTGCAGAGGTCATTATATGAAATTTAAAGGGATATGGCAATGTTTGGATCATGCAGGGGCTTATTCTCTACATAAAACACTAATTTCAGTCAAATGTCAATACCTTCAGGAATCTATGCAATCACATGTGAGCCCAAATGATATGAAATGAGTAAAACTGAACCATGCACTGCTAGTTCATAAAGAACCTTTATTTCAATAATTAAATAACACAAGTAGAACCCTTTGTATCATAGCAACATATGAACTTTATAAAAAAAGAGATATTCCTGCAAGTAATAGTTGCTGGAAATAGCAGTGAAAATAGCTGAATGTATTGTCTCCTTCTACAATTTATATATGTACTAGAAAAGTTTTTATCTCAACTTTGTAACAGAAGAATAATTGTGAATTATTTGATTTTATATAAAGTACTCTGATAAGAAGTCAATGCCTGCTGCTGCTGAAAGTTCTTCATCCATCTTTTATCTCTCACATATGCTGAAATCATTTACTAGATTAAAAAAAGAAAGTGCTCTGAAATATGATGAGGGTTAAAAAAACGGAGTCTCATTTTAAGGACTGAGAACATATTTGGAAGTGTGTAGTAAGTGCTTATGAGATATCTTCTAGCAGTAGCAAAAGTGATTATTTGAATGCCTTCTTGAATATAGAGCAGATGCTTCACTATTTGGCTACATTTATTTCCACATGTACTTCAGAATCATAATACAATGAATAGATATTCCATCTTGTTGTAACTTCTGACCTAGCATTATATTGTGCTGGCTATGGTCCACAAGAATTTTACCTTGAACTGTGGTCAGTGTTTTGGTATTGTTTTAATTTATAGTTTCCATCTACGTAGTACATCCACATTCCAAATAAAGCATAAACTGTATGCTTAGCCATAGATCATTACCTAAAGCAAATTTGTTCCATTGTTAAAACTTTTCCAGAGTCTAGTAACTGATGCCAATAAATCAGTTCATGCTTTTAAGAGTCTTGATTGTATCTATATCAAAAGTTTTTAGGTCATTGTGCATGCATGCAATAGGATAACCACATTTAAGGAATACAGAAAAATCATATCAAATGTATCACACATGGAAATGAGAACCATTAGAATGAAAACAGAAAGAACCACATCTTATTTCAACTTATGGAAGAAAGTGAATTAAATAATAAAGAGAGATGATTGTCATATGGAATGAAGTTTTAAATGTAAAAATGTGTAACATCTTTGAAACATAGACACCTTTGTAAATAGTTTGTTTGTTTAGACAGTACATTTTAAACAGAACAGAGACAATGTGATTATCAATCAGATTAAATATATCTAACCTTACAGAACATTTGTTTTTTCAACAACACAAGCTGTTCATGGAAAAGGTTACTTATCAAACAACTATAAAATAATTACGAAAATTAAATTATATCACACAGAGAATCTGTGGGACTACTATAAAACAATAAATAACCAAGTGCCAAATGACAATGACAATACTTGTCTCCACAAAGCAAACATCTCTTTCATTGTAATGGAAACTGTTCACATGGAAATGAATTCATAGGTCCTTTATAATACCACATACAATGGCAATAATGTTTATACAAAATATAGGGTGTTACAGATGTAACAGGAGAGCAGATTGGAAACATATGTTTTATGATTGTCATTTAGTTAAACCATTTTGGGATAAAGTTAATTTTTTTCTTGCAAATAGTATTTAATGATAATTTTCATGTGTCTAAATCTTTGATCATATTTAATGCTCTCATACCCCAATGTGGTGCTAGAACAAAGTTCTCACTGTTATGGGCACTACTGGCGATAGCATGCAAAACCATTACAACAAGTTGGAAAAGTGAGACTTCCCACACATTTAAGGAATACAGAACATCGTTTCGAATGTATCACAGATGGAAATGAGAATCATTAGAATGGGCACAGAAAGAACATCTTATTTCAACTCAAAGAAGAAAGTGTACAAAATAATGGCGAGAGATGACTGTAATACCTAATGGAATGAAGTTTTAAATGTAAAATGTGTTACATCTTTAAACATAGACACCTTTGTAAATTGTTTCTTTAGATTTATAGTTGTTGATTGTATATCATTGTTAACCTGTGTAAATTATATTGCAAAGTTATAAAATTACATTCATTTTCTAAAATTAATAAAAACATTTAAGCAAAATAATAAAGTACAACAAAATAGCAATAAACAACAATGCAGTTTTGCTAGCTTGGATTATGATGACAAATATCATACTCATGCATCCATTTTCTAAACTACTTATCTTGTTGTAAGTAGGCTGAGTAGGGCAACCAGAATATATTACTCCTATCAACAGTCTCCAGCACTTCCCATTGAATGACTCAACCAGGATATATAATCCTAACTGATTTGCAAAAAAAACACACTTTTTATGAAGAACACATCAAAAATATGAGGCAAAAATCTTAATATTCTGCAAAAATTGGGACAGTTGAGAGGTATAAATCAGATGGCTGCAGGTTCGCATGGCAGCTGAGGGATATTAGCCATACAGCATGTCTTTGGTTTTTACTAATGCCTCCTCCCAGCAGACTGTGTCCATTATACCTCTTATACAAAGCACCCAGTGGTATCTTCAGTAGGTGCACAAATCACCTTAGTGGATTTCCTTCAATGCTGAGGACTATTAGCTCTACTCCAAGATTGTTCTGGATTGCCAAATTCCCCACTCTGACCATGAAAATGAGTACAATCAACTCATTATTTACAGAGCAACCTCATTGGCACCATTTGTACCCATGATCTCATTATTTCAGTCACTACTGAAATTTTGTCACCATAAGTAGTGTGAGAGCACAGACTCATAAATTCAGACCTTTGTTCTAGAAGTTGGCCTCAGTTGTACCATCATAGCCTGCTAGTACATCTGCCACACTGTGCAGATTGGCCAAAGAAGGTGATCCAGAGAATCTTTAATTCAAAATTTCAATGGGGGGGCCCCATGAGGGTTCATTTAAAGAAGAATTAGAAAATCTTGCAAAAAACAGGGATACCTGGATCCACCTTGGAGCAAGATCCGGGGGCAGTGTTCGCCAATTAGTACCTGGAGGTCCAGTGATCCATGCAGCACTACTGGGGTCTGGCCACAAAAGAAGCACGGAGCCTCTATGTGGGTTCAGTGCTCACAGGAAAATAAACAGAGTCTTGTCTACTGTCAGACAAGTGGCAGGTAAGAGCAGGGTATAGTTCACCTGGCACTTAACCGCAGTGATGAGCTAGCAGCAATGAAAGAGAAATTGAGTTAATTATTAGCAGTATAAGAAAATACAATCTTCTTTAGGATTATCTGAATTATATTAATTTGTCATGCACATGTTCTGTATGTACTTCTGTAATGAAAGATCAAACCAGTTAGTGAAATTTTGTTCCATGCGTTGGTTCTTTTATAAGAAATAGCAGAGGAAATGCATGAATTTTCTTCTTCCTCTTCTTATAAGTAAGTAAAACAATAATAACATTTAAAAAATGTAAACCCTTATCACCATCTTGAAAAGCTTAAAAAATCAAAATGGAACAAAGGTGCATCCAGTTAAAAACCTGCATTTCTGCCTGTTTTACAATTTAGCAATAATCTGTGACTGGGTGTGGATACCACAGTTTTTACCCAAAGTTGGCATGTTTTGATCACAAGGGAGGAGCCCAAGTAATTAGACAAAGCCAACCATGGGTAACTCCTGCATTACCCACACAGACAGGAACTGATTGTATAAAAAGACTTTAGTGTTATTCCACCAAGTTCTTCTAGTCTGGAGCATCCAAGATATGTACTGGGTATACTCTGTGGATGCAGAGTACTTTCTTATGTCTGCAGCTATTATTTTATTTATTTATTTATCTATTTATTTATTTATTTTTAGTGAAGAGCACACATGGTGCAAGTAGTGTACTTGTCTGTGTAGATTTTACATAATTTATAGATGAATGCAATGTATTTTTGGAGTATTCTACATAAAAGTTGTGTTTTCTGGCATATCAATGAGGAATGAAGTCTGTAAGTAATGCAAGACTATTTATAAGGTATGCAGTTGCTAGGTATGCCGTGGAGCTACTAGAACCTGGCATTGAAATCTGAGTGTTTTTAATATGTTGTATTATTACTCTGCTAGAAAATATAAGGCAATATGATACTGATGCATGTTATTCAACATGTCTGTCTACTTCTACATGTAACAGATAGTTATTAGATGGTCCAATTTTCTATTATTGAGTTGTTCTACGTATTGTTTTTGACTGTGTAGTTTGACTGATTTGATGCAGAGATGTAGAGTAACTTACTAGCAAGGGAAAAGTCTTTTTTTAGCAACATAGGCAAAACTTTTTTGATTTATCCAATCAGCACACACATTTTGGAATGCAAATGTTCTTTTACTGTAGCATGATATGTACTGCTTTAGAAGCTGGAAGAAACTCTAACCTACTTAAGTTATCTACTTCTGCATACCATAAATAATTACGATATCATTACAAATTTCCAGTTTTTCTCTGTGTTCACATTTTTATGTTGCACTTTTGCATATTAATTATTTTTGTAAGTTTATATGACAAGCAAACTGTAGCCTTTTGGAAGTCATAGCACATATTCCAAAAAAAAGTTGTGGACAGCACAGCATACTAAAGAAAGACAACAGCAGATGAACCGGGGATGTGCTTCCATAAAATACACTAAAGAAAGTCTTATGAATTATCTATTCAGTTTAGGATAATTACAGAGTTTGCACACAGTCACTGGTTTCCAAAACATAGTGAGCACACCCAATGCAACTTTAATGCAACTAAATGCTTCACTGACAATTTTTTAAAATCATTCAGCCAGAGGCCACACATTTTTTCATGACAGGAAGCTCATTGTTAAGAAATCCTGCAAGAATCTGCATCAATAACAAAAAAAATGTATATATATATATATATATATATATATATATATATATATATATATATATATATACATATATGCAACTGGTATGTAATACATTACAGCAGATAACAAAAAAATGTATATATATATATATATATATATATATATATATATATATATATATATATATGCAATTGGTATGTAATGCATTACAGCAGGCTAGGGTACTGTTAGCCATAGGGGAAGAGCTGGCGGGTCTATATTGACTCACTGAATGCTTAGAAAAGCGAACACTGATTCATCGACCCCATGTAAGCAAAAGCTTACAATCTCGAACACTCAGAACAGTGATTTTTTTCTCAGGGAATAAAATCTCTGTTCTGAGAAACACACGCACACAACACACACACACACACACACACACACACACACACACACACACACACACACACACACACACCACAAACTATTTCTAATGTGGGGGGCTGTGCCCCCCACACCCTCCTACTTAAATATAGCAACTCTGAGACCGCACTACTATAACAAAGAAGGCAAAATACCAAAGGTGGCCAAGCGATTTCTTTCCCAGGGAAAGAATTCACTTATATGTCGCTTCGGTATTTTGGCGTTTCACGCTATAAAGTTCGATCAAGATGCATTCGAGAGAATGTGTCTTTGATCAGCTAATGGGTCTATATTAAATCATTGAATGCTTATAAAAGCGAACCATGATTTATCGACCCCATGTAAGTGAAAGCTCACAAACGCAAATGCTTAGAACAGCGATTTTTTTTCGAGGGAAAAAAATCGATGTTCCAAACAAAATCACTTATAAAGTAGGGGGCTTCACCCCCCACAACCCCCTACTTAAATATGCCAACTCCAAGATCGCACTACACTAACAAAAACAGCAAAGTAATGAACGTGGACAAGCAATTTATTTGCCAGGGAAAGAATTTGTTTATATGCCGGTTCATCATTTTGCCTTTTTGTCTTTGCAAGTTCGATGAAGACGCATTCAAAAGAATGCATCTTTGGTCATCTAATAGGAACCCAATCTGGCAATGAGTCCTAGAAGACAGTCAGCTAGAAGCCAAGCCAGGCTACATCTAAACCAGCTCTCTGATTAAGAAATATTAGCAGGTATGGTTTAGAAAGAGAACAGGTGAAAGCTTTGCATAGCATGTGTGCACCACACACATATGCATGTACCTTGTATACAGGCATCAGACATTTCAATGGCATATGGGAGATGCAGTAGGAGTACCACATACAGTTGCCAGTTGGATCCTTTCCCAATTCCTGGCAACAATGTGCATTGATGTAGACGAGTACATCCAGTTTCCAGCCACAGTCACAGAGTGCAGGAATGTCATGCACCATTTCTATTCCATTGCAAACATGTCTCATGTACTCAGTGCAATAGACTGCACATCTCCTTCCCACCAACAGATGTCTGCAGTTATCCACTAGAACCATGGCTAATGACACCATACATAACCTGATCCAACCCTGCAGAGGATGCATATAATAGATCACACACTGCAACAAGAAACATCATTGAGCATGTGTTTGGTGTGCTAAAATCCAGATTCAGATGTCTGGACACATTTCAGTGGTGCACTGCAATACAAACCTAAAAATGCAGGACAGATGTTTACTGAGTGTGCCATGCTACACAACATAACATCACAACATGGTGGCCTGTGAGCTGCAGGCAGGGATAATCTACTACAAGAACTTCAGATGTCTGAAGACGACATTTCACAGCTGTTAGAGGAGGATCAGTAGGACACAGGAGGGACAGGAAATTGGCTTGTGGAATGGATGATTTGAACATAAGTCCTAGTGGAAGCATCGTGGCACCATCTAACACACACCTTTGAGTCATGACCAGCCACAGATATATAAGTACACAGAGTAAACATCACTGTTCATGTGTTGCCCCACAACAGCAGCACAGTTTACAACTAATGGAAATGACCCATTAGTTGCAGACAGTGAACATCATGCATAACCTAATTTTAATGTATACCAGTATGAATAAATACAAAACACTAAGAGGAAACACCAGTCCAAGAAGACTGTCTTTGTGGTACATCACCAAAGGGGAATGCAAAGGCATGTGTGGGATGAAAGAATTGTGCGCAAATGAATTATCTACTGGACAGTTAGAATACCATCAAGTGGAGTAATACTGCAGAACATTATTTGTACAACAGGCACACTCACAAGAAAGCAAGGTCTGTGACATGTAATGGAGTGCATCGGCATATACATACACAAAAACACTGTCTGTACAATAGCAGTGCTGCCTCACATACTCATGGTATCACTCTAGTGGGGGTCATTCCCATGTGATATATGTGCAGACATGCAGAACAACAATGAAACTGACCACAAAACATACCTGCAACATATATCAGTGTTGTCGAAACAGCAACATGTGTATATATGCATATGTATGGAGATTCAGTCAGATATAGAAAGGCACAAATAGGAAAGTAAAGTGAGCATGGTGATTGAAAATGGAAAAAGGTACACAGAAAGGCAGGTAGTGCTGGTTTTAGGCATGTGCAGGTCCATATTAAAAATGTCATGTGACACAGGTATGCATACAGAGGCATAGTTCTGTCTATGTGAATGGCAGACAGCAAGGAAAAATGTAAGAAGGACATCAGATGTATCTGTTCACTAACAAAGATGTAAGCATGAAAGCATGACATCACATATAACATTATTGTTGTCAGTATCATCATTAAAATATGTCATTGTCAATCAGGTAATATATATCAATAAATTAATCTGTTCACAAACTTCAGAAAAAATATCAGAAAATCCCATGGCATCAGATACTTTATCACCCACAGACACATTACTGTGACAGTCAGTGTTCAGCACAGTGGTCATTATAACGGAGTCAGAATTATATGAAAGGACACACATTGTATCAACTGTCTGTTTTACACAAGTGCAGTCTAGGGAGCTCAGGAGGATGGCCCACACCATGTTCCTGGCTGCTCCAGCCATGTCTGGAAACATTTGTCCCATGTTAGTCTACTGAGTAGCTGGTTGTGGCAAAACTTGCAGGTATAGTGTGGGGAGTAACCTTGACTGCAATGTGACCATCTGGACATGCTTTCTGGGCTCACAATGGAGTGTCCATCAGCAGATGTATGTGCAGTCTGCAGTAGAGACATTGATGTTCAATGACTAAGTATGGGTCTAATGAGAGGGGTCAGCCTCTGCCCACTGGAGGTACCCTGCTTAGTACAGTTAGGGCATGTAACACTCTCATAATAAGACTTTCAATGGAACTTGCAATAGAGAACACACTGTCATTCTGTGCAGCCAATGAAACCATGATCTCATCCTGTCTGTGCTTTCAAACTTCTTGTAACACATGCATCTAGCATGCTACATGAGTTGTTGCATGAGCAAGTGGATGAAGGTCAGCTCCATGACATTGCTGAGAATTCTTATTCACCTCTAACAGGAGGCGGACACCCTCAGACACACATCCATGCACAGCAGCAACACTCCAACATATCCTGTAATGGGCAGTTCCTCTTAGTTGTGGGAAGGGTCATCCTCATCACCTGACTCTGTATGGAACACTGGCTCATGGACATCATCATGTCCAACAGCTGCTATGACCACATCTTCCAAATGTTTGGCTACATCATCTTCAATATCTGAAGCTACAGTATGATCCAGACCACTGTCCCCTTCTGAACTGGAAATAATCTCATATCTGTGGCCTATGTACCACAGGCTATACTAACACAGCAAGGCATATCACATTCAAACTCAGGATTAGTGGATGGGCTACCAGAGGAGGCAGGCAACAGATGGGCTATAGGAAGAGGCAGATGACACAGGTTACTTACATGCACACACAATATATAATGCAGCTTAGTAATGATATATGGGCCAACTATATGACTACAATGGTTATGGGGTAATGGTCTTATCATGATGTCATGCCTGGGCTAGGTTCACGAATGTTATATAAAAGAGAGATTTCATGTATGCTACATACTGCATACAGCTGACAATTGGGAACAAAAAATATATATTAAAACATTCTTGACATGTCCTAAAGAGAATCTAGCACAGGAGGTGACGTTTGAGATGAAACTGTCATGGGGAAACATATACAGCAACACATTATCAGTAAGCAAATAGCAACCATCATGTCACATTCCAGCAGATGTGTAACACACTCAAGATTCTATAGAAACATACTGTTTGGCTTATGCTGATGTGAAAATGGCTGTTGTCCTAGGCAGGTGAAGAAGAACACAGTAGTCCTGAGGTGCACAGACATGATCATCAATACTAACATGTATTGAACATGTGGAATGTCTTACTGGTTATGTCATACCTGTTTGGGAGTGTATCGCCAGTCATAATGTAGATCCTGAGGTATGACAAGGCACACAAACATCAACTTGTGGGAATGCTCCACAGTCATGACTGCAGGTAAAGGCACAAGGCAACTATAGTGCAAACTAACATGATATGCAGACATTTACATGGCAAAAGGTGAACATGTTGTGCATATATCCCTGTGTATGAGAAAAAAAGCATCATGAATATCATACATAACAGTTGTTCTCATATTTCCTGTAGCATATAAACAAGGTGGCCAACCATACCTGGTCTGTCATTAGGTGCATTTGCATGGGCCCTCTCTTCCGATGATGTATCTGTAATTTGCAATGGCATAAACAAGTCAACATGTGAGTGTGACAATGGGTGGAGGCACGGAAAGATATGGATTGCAATAATAGTATTGGAGACACATGGCATAGTTTGCTGCTGTGCAGATGTTGGCAGGCCTACACAATTGAAAAAGACAAACATCACACATGCTGCTTTAAGTCTTAGGTATATATTGCACTATTGACACAATATGCCATAACACTTATGTTGGGAATCCATGTCCTTTGTTTAACCACTTTCTCAATGCAATAGTGCTGCCAAACAAAAAAATGTGGCAACATATTAATAATTTGGACATACTGGTAAAGACTGAGGTAATGTATATGCTAGAATGGTTTGAAATGTATAAGTTACATGTATGTCCTGGAACACTGGTTTTAATACTTCCATCAGGTACACAACAGTTATGACTGGTGGTATGATGTGATGCCAGGAACACTGTGATCTCATCTAGGGGAGTCAGTGATGGCCCACCTTCCATGGCATTTCTCGGCGTCTCATAGCCATGTATTCAGTTAGGTGCATGGAGTATCATGTCCAAGCAACATCGATAACAGGCATCATGGGATTGATTGTGACAACCTACAATTTGGATCATGTTTGTTGGTTCCATTCAAACCTCACTCCTCCACACAGCATTTCTCATCAGTCTTAGAAGGCTGGGACTAGGCTGGTGCAGAGCTTCAATTATGATTTCATTCTCACATTGAGAAAAATTGTCAACTCTAGTTTGGTTTGACATCTGAAAGACCTTGTTATACGCCTATGCTAAACATTTTATGGAGGCTCACAAATAACATGGTGCTGTAATAAGTATTTCTCAATTTATTTGCTCTGCTCTCCTAAAGGATGTGAATTATGCAAAATAATTCTTTGTCATGTATACTGCGGTGGTGGTGCTGCAGTAGCATTGTCACTTCACAGTTAGATGTTGCACGTTCGATTCTCAGTTAGAGTGTCTTCTGTATGTCGACATGCATGAATGGGCGTTCCCTCATTGAAGGTTGTGTGTTAGGCCCGGCAAGCCAGCACATAAAAATCTACTGCCAATTATTAGTGGACCGGAGTTCCGCTGTGGTGACCCCTAACCGGGAAAAGCCAAAAGACAGTTAATTCTTTGTCATGTATGTTATTGTTATGTATTAAAAAATATAATGGATATGAAAACAATGTCTAAATATGTAAGAAATGAAATAACATCATCATATGTAACAACCTATTATTTATCTGTACAGGTCATATTCAGGATTTGAACCTATTGTAGAGGATATTGCAACAACTAAAGATCAAGCATATAACTCTTGGACTACACACTCATTTTATGCCATTTTATTTAGTTTCATAGGGTCTGTTTACTTTTAGCAATATACCCATCTGTATTAATGTTTCAGCCCTACAGCCACCCATTATGTGGCAGCCAGTTTGTATTGTACACATGTTTAACCACAAAAAGCCTTTCAATATGTTTAATTTTTATTATAAACATTAAATATAACATATATATATATATATATATATATATATATATATATATATATATATATATATATATGTAATGACAGAAGTGTATTCCACCACAGCAAAGTTATATGGTGACAACTTACATTTGTATCTAGCAGTAAGTCAGCTATACCATACAGTGACTGCACCTATGTGTGCTTTTAAGTACCATTTACATCATGCATAATTAATAAGCTTCATTAACATTCAGTGTTTTGGAATCCTATTTGGGCACATCCATGTAACTTCTAGAAATTTGGTGCATTAATTAATAGCTCAAATTAACAAGAAGGTATTCCACGAAACTACCCAAATGGGTATCAGTAAATTGGACTATCTGGAACACGTGCCCATTACCCTCCAATAATTTGATACCATTTATATGCACCAAATCCAAAATGCAATTTGGATACATTTACTGGTCATACCATTGCTACCTGTGAAATGAATCGGATCTCGCTTTGCATTTATCTTAAGACCCGTTTTGACAAACATCCAATAAGAGTAAAGTTGTCACCTGAGAGGAGGCTTTGGCATGTCTGGGCACCACTAAGTTAGTCCAAGGAGTAGACCACCCAGATGCTCACTGTTTATTCTTGACACAAGCAAAGGATGAGAACATGCCCAACTAACGTTCCAATGACAGAGATTTGGAATAGGATTGTAAGGGAGCATCACAGATACAGTGGGATTTTCAGGACTGTTGTGCACCAATACGATGACCTGCATCAGAGGGATGCTGAGGATCTTTGCTGAAGGCTTGCAGAGGTCTGACACCAGCCAGTGGATGCCTACGGTAAGTTTAATAATCCACACCTTAACGCCTATATCATAACAAATGCATTTCATAGTTACATGTGTTTATAGGACTACTTAAATTTAATTTCATATGTGTATGCATTGAAGATGCTAATGTACTTGCATTCATCACATACAGCTGTGAATGATATGCCATAAATAGTCCTATTACAAGCAGGAATGAGCAGTTATGTAAATTTGCTCAAATGATTAAGCAATGAATCATAATGATGATGATCTCCTTGCTTGGGTTTAAAGACCATTGTAGGTCCATTGTAAATATTGGTGTTTTTGTAGTTAATATTGAACACAAGCAATTTAAGTCCCTTATTTTCTCTGCAACTACACTGCACATATTTTCTAAATATGTAGAACTGCAGTGTTTCACTGGCACCTATAGTGCTTAGGCCTCAGATGACTATGCATTTCTCAATTATCCATAAGAGTTTGAGAAGCATTGCACAGTAATCTTCTGTAAGTGTGAATACTGAGTATCACAGGTATACATTATCAGTTTCTGCATTATAGAACAGTTAAACACTGGCACATAGTACTGCTGCACAACAGAACCCGTATTTATGCTATAGAAATAGTGCTGCAAGCTGGAGTCATGTGTGTTGTCCTCAAACTGATAAACTCTGGGCCAGTATGCATGTCTTATGGTTGCATCTGGGTTTGAATCCTAGTTTGGAGTATTTGTGCTTCATTTTGATAATTACTTATTTGAGCAGATGTGTGAGGTAACTGCTTGCTCAGATGTTGCAATATAACTTTTTACACAATTAGAAATCATGTGGTACCGTAATGCCTATAACACCTAGGCCTCAGATAACTGCATGTCTCCTTTATCCACTAGGTTCTACAAACACTGCTTGGTAATTCTGTATGATGGGGTGATTTTGCTGTCACCTAGTGTAAGCTGTTAAGCAATAGTTCAATATGAATATCTCATATTTGTCTAAAATTGTTTTTCCTACCTGCCACACCCTTTATGGTTCAGTTACAAATCTGGACAAGTATCTTTTCTCCTTAATTTTCCATTTTAGGTTTGATCATTAGCTCTAATTTAACATCGGCCCTGTAAATAAATTAAACAGTGATTTATGTTCCAGCAGTGGTACACATGCTATTCTGCCTATATATGTGTGTTGAGTGCATGCATGAGTTGTATTGCAATGGCTGAGACTGTGTACTCAGCACTGTTACAGCTTTTGCTTAGAGCTGTGACCACTGTGCTGACATGCAGTCAGGATTGCATGGTGTTTTGTTTTAAATATACATCATACATTTAGAGTTTGCCTTTAATTTCACCAGTCCTGATATTTATACCTTTCAGTTACTTAACTTACATAAATTGATGCACTCACAGCTAAGGTGGGTTAGCTAGGCTGGTAGTTGCCAGGATTGAAGTGCAAACTTAGAATAGCGTTATTGGTTTGAAACCCTTTTTCCCAGTTTGCATACATTATTCCTCATATATGAAGTATTGACAGTGATGCGGCAGTAATTGAATGTGCAAAATGTGAACTTGTATATCTTGTCAGGGCTATAGGACATAAGGCTCTGCATTATTCACTGGTAATCATTGTACAGCAAACAATATATATTCAGCTGAGAGAATCATTCTGTGCCAGTAGTGTTTCTTGTTTTCCGTTTTGCAGGTGACAAGAACAAAGTCAGGAATTATGCCTTGTGCATTGAATGGATAAGGAGAGAAGAGATGAGAGGAAGCAGTGGAGCAGAGAGGAATGTGCTCTAAATGTAACAGATACTTTCCCCAGAAGGAACTATAACATTGATAAACAGCTGCTTTTGTTTGCAGAATCAGGCAGACTAATATTAATGCAAGACTTATTTCATGTGAATAACATTACAGATTTATTGTAAATGTTCCCATTTTCTTTATAAGTAGGGTATGTTTTTGAAAATAATTTTCTATTTAAGCACAAAATAAATGATAGACATACCTGCACAGCTGTCAAAGTGCTTTTACCTAGACTATTTCTTATTCTCAACTGTCACCTAAACCCCCAGAAAAAATATTTACCATAGTAGCCATTTACATACCTCCAGGCAACAATATAAAAGTTCTAGAATCATATTTTGTATTTAAGTTGTTGAATTCAGACTGGCTGATAATGTCATTTGGTTTTAGATTTAACTTTAGTCTGTCTATTTTGGCCTGTAGTGTATTCAATTCTTGTCTCATTCTCTTGTTTTACCAATATACCAGCTTATAACTCTTCCATTTAAGTAAGCCCTTAGTGAATACCACAGGACAATGTCAGATACTTCACCATTCATGTTTATTTCTTGGAAGTATTTGATCTCTTTAATATGCCAGTCCTTGAATCCTTTCATTTTAATAATGTACTCTGGTAATCTCCTGTGATGTATTAAATTGTCAGTTTTTAAATTAATATTAAAGATTATAGCATTACGGTCTGATAATGGACATGAAACTATTGAAACTTTCCTGATATGTGATAGATTGTTTGAGATAAACATTTTATCAGTATTTGTTTCTGCACCGTATCTATATGAATAATGAATAAATTGAAGTGTGTTTATTTCCTTAGCTGATATATATCTTTAAATTCATTAGATTTACAAAATTTGTTAAGCGTTTGGCTGAAGATGTGATTCTCAGTTTTTTACCTGCAGTGGAATCTTTGGCTGATAAAATACAATTAAAATCACCAGCCATTATGACTTCACCTTTCCTGTAATAGGCTATAGTGTCTAAGTATTTTTTTACATTTTAGCTCCAACTCCTGCAATCCAGTAAGAGTTCACCAATGTATATACTTTTCTGGTCCACTCAATTATAACAGTGCTTAACATTCCATTTTTATCAACATAGGTATCTTTACTTTAGGCATTACTGGTGAGTTCCTCTACAAAATGAAGGTGCCTCTTCTTTTAGCTTGAAAACCAGAACCTGCTAAAACCAAATTATTAATTAATAAAAGTTTATTTACATCTTTATTAAGTAAATTTATTTTCTGCAAAAATACTATCTGAGCTTTATGTAATTGCAAGTATTTAAACAGACCCCCCCCCCCGCTTTACTGGATTATTCATTCCATTAATATTAATAGATATGCATTTAAAATCAGGCATTTATATATGAGAGAAAAAAACAGGTATAATGAAATTACATTTATGTACAGAACTTATCATATACTTTATATATATAACAATTTGAAGTCTTCAGCTATGACAAAACTTTTGAAACAAATAAAAAATGGCCTAATGATATAACCCTAAAATATTCTATCATGGAGTAACATGTTCCTAGTTTATTGAAAATGACAAACTACCTCTCATACTAGACAGTAGGCTAATAATGCCTAGCTCATGCTTCTGATTCATATTAATGTGTCCTATATTTTTAGTATGCATCATCTTAAAAAAGCCTGTCAGTGAGTAATTATGAATAAGAAAAGTTAAACAGGTATTCACATTCTTTATTATAAGTTGCCCACATGGAATATCTCTGCAATCATCTTTCCCTGTACCTCACATTATCTCCCTGGTCTACCATAGGGAGGAAGTCAGTTGTTATTTTCATATTTATTAATTTATAGGCTGGATGATTTATATTTTTTCTAGTTTACTTACTATGTGTAATGTTCATAGGCTTATAAGTTCATAAATTAGTACCAGGCTAACTGCTTTTATGAGCCATTCCAAGCCCAACTGATTATCAGATGTGAGAATTAAACCCTCCACTTTGTGCCTATAAAGTAAACACCTTAACCACTATGCCAACCTCCCACTCTTATGGACATATTTATATTCCTTAATTATATACATATTTACTTATTCTGATCTCTTTCTATTTCTATTTCTGTTTGTATACTATGTCTTGTACTATTACTATATTCCTAGCTTTTATATTTTAGTTATAATCCTAGTGTAGAATATCATTTAATAGAGCATTTATATTTACTCTTATATATGTAATATTATTTTATCTAGTACTACTGTTAGAATCCATTCTATGTTTTCCTTAAATGATATGCCTATTAGTATCTGAGCAAACATCTGAAAAATCTTCTCTTTTAAGATTCAAACTTTCCATAATAAATTGTGCTGAGACATTAACAAGGGACAACAACAGAGAAATACAATCCTGATTGTTTATCAGAAGTGTCTTTCTATAGGCTAGTATATAAACTATCCTTCTGGTAACTGCACGCATTCAGAACTATGTAATAACTGGCAGTGGATTAAAATGAGGTTCACTGTCTTCTTCTTATTACCTGACTTGTATTCATTGACATCTTAGCATGTGATTCAAAATATTATGATTATTTACCTTTAGATGGAAAGAAGTGTCCTGGACATCTCTTAGAATTTTCAGAACTCCCACAGCATCCCAAAAGTGCTCATGAGTCTAATTAAGCTGCTTCAAGCCGGTCCACATGAGAAGAGCTTTCAAATGAACAGTTTATCAGGTCCACTTCACACAAAAACATTTATGAGTAACTCCAAGCCACCTCTACATTATAGATCAATCCTTCAAACCCTTACAACCCACTAAAAAAACAACAAAAAACATTTCAAAGTATGTTAACAACTGAAAAGCGATTGTATTTAAAGAAATAACATTTAATGATTGAGTAAGCACTATTTGTATGAGATGTGTAATATAAAGCAGACTGTCATTTTTTGAGACATAGCATACAAACTTCCATTAAAAGAATGACAGTTGTGTGTGATCCAGGTTTAACTTGCAAAAGTGTGAATGTTACTCATATTATTTGATATAACTCTGATAATAACACACACACACACACACACACACACACACACACACACATATATATATATATATATGGGTCTACTTCTAATGACCGAAATGCCGATTCGCCGACAGTGAAATAACCGACGCCAGAAAACCGACAACACACAAACCCGACAACGCGAAACACCGAACACCATAACACCGACACACTACACGTAAACAACACAGTACACTACAACACATATCCACTAGCCCTAACCCAAACCCTAACCCTAAGGTCCGACACTACCGCACACTCTCCCTACCTGCACCCTAACCCTAACTCACTTACACACCCCAAACCCCAAGCTCCGACACTACTGCACACTCTCCCTACCTGCACCCTAACCCTAACTCACTTACACACCCCAAACCCCAAGCTCCGACACTACCGCACACTCTCCCTACCTGCACCCTAACCCTAACTCACTTACACACCCCAAACCCCAAGCTCCGACACTACCGCACACTCACCTATCACACACCCTAACCCTACATCCCTGAGTATTGCACACTTACCTGTCCGCTCCCTACTCCTAAATCCCTCACTATCGCATACTTACCAGGTCGCGCTTACACATTCCCCTTGTCGGTCTTCCGTCTGTCGGGATTCGAGCGTGTCGGTCAACTGCGTTGTCGGTCGTTTCGTGTCGGTTATTTCACTGTCGGCGAATCGGCGTTTCGGTCATTAGAAGGAGACCCATATATATATATATATATATATATATATTATATTATATTTTTGTACTTTGTTTATAACATAGCATGTCTTTCTTGGGTGCTATTGCCCCCCGGATTCATGAAGCTCGGCGCAAGGCCGATGTAAGGCTTGCGCCAGCCGTGCAGCGTACAACTGGCATAGCAGCGCCACATGCATAGTAATGAGTGTGCGCTGCAACCACAACCACGTGCATAGGGCACGTGCGCGAGTCCAGGGAGCCTAACCAGGATGCGCTCGGAGGCGTGGCCAAGCCGGCAGGCGATGAGCAACTGAAAGTGCTGACTCTCACAGGCTGCCTGCAATAGTAACCGCACCTACCAGTGTCCGTGGACAATGAAACGTATGCAGAGTATGCAAAATAGTACCCGCCCACACAATATGGAGAACCAAACATAAATGCACGAAGTACAAAACGTTCCCATTCATGGAACAAAGGATACTTGGAATACCATGTCCATCACGCATTGCACTGTCAGCAGTCATACCCAGTGGAGGTGTACTGCATCATGTCAGCGAGCCGCAACTACACATGACTAGCCCCATGGGCATGGTCACCAGCAGTCCCACAGTGGTAGTGACAGTACACAGCTGTGCAGTTGTGGCCATATAAAAAACAGAAAGAAACTAGACATCCCAAACACACACAAACATGTGTATAGTAAAATGTGCTAGACACAGCAACGTAACCGTCACATACACATAGGATGGCGTATGCCGAACTGGAATATCCACAAGCAGGACCCATGCATGCAAATGTAATACACAACAACCCCGTCATAGCAAGTAACCCGCACCCATGTCCGAATGTCCACCTAATCCAGCTAACAGCCTTACGCAGCTGCACACCTACACAGAGCGGGTATACCCCATATGTAGTAGGACGTAATGTCCTAGGCAGTGACAGGCGTGCAAATATGTACCCCACATGTCAACATCCCATCCCAGGTACTGAAGTCCAAATGGCTGCATGTGAATGTGTCGGCAGAATGTGTACATCCCGCGTGTGGTTACTGACCTGTCGGAACCCCATAAGTGTTCACATGCCACGGTGTCCATAACTGTACACATCAGGACAAAGCAGTATGTGCAGCCACGGTACTGATGATTAGCTATGCAGACATGCCAAACACAATACACAGGGCGGAACAGCCGTCCACCAAGCAGGTCACCCCAGCAGGGTTGCCACATGCACAGATTGTCAAGGTGGGGCATCACCCGTAGATATGTGTGGTTCTGTACGGTAAAACACCCACGGCCAATGCAAAGGATAGAATAACACGTATATGCCAGAATGAATGGTTATTTCATAGCATGTGAATAGCATAAGCTAGCCAATATAATAGTCATGTGTACCAGATACGAAATGCCTGTAACATGCAAGTAGTAAGGAAGGTAAGAAATACACGACTGCGTTAATATCACAGGACATATGGCACGTGCAAGTGTCGACGCAGGACACAAATGTCCATAATGGGGCCCCCCGCACAGAGGAACAAGTGCCAACCCCAACCCCCTCCGACGTATCGGCAGTATAAATACAACCCAATGACACACCAACACCACCGTCCAACCCATGACAGCAACAAAAGCTAGACAAAGACTAACACGATGCGTGCACAAATAGGGACACATGTAATCGGTGCCCTCACAACCATCAACAGGCCACTGAATAATAGTATGTACATACACATGGAATGCTGCGAAGGATGTGTGGTAGTCCCCAGTATCACAGAGGTACGTACACCTATACACTGTAACCAACCGTCACAGATGTTCACTGTACACAGCATACCTGCAGGTAATACATAGTCCAGTCATGTGCTACATAAATATCCACGTATGAATGATGACAGGGGATAGACAATTGTGAATGGGAACAACGCACAACAGGGAATATGTATGATAATCGGCACCACCCACAGCATTGTATGCCAACAGCATAAGCCATTGTCGGTTGTCCAAACACCCGTGTCTGTGAACACGGAGTGAATATTATAGCAATAATCTACGCCTGGGTGTGGGTAATGCTGGATATACCCACGGTTGGCGTAGTGCGGTCCCAAGGGCGAAGCCCGAGGGACCAAACAAAGGCAACCATGGATAAATACAGCATTATCTACACCCAGAAGTGGGTCATTGCTATTATACCATGACACCATTTAAGAAAATAAACTATTACTTCCCCCACATAATGGCATAGTATGCCTGTCTGCTGCCCAGCCGCAGATGTCTGGCATCCGCGGCGGTGCTGATGTACTGCGTGAGATGTCCGTTGCGAATGTCAAAACCGTCTCATTATGTTACACCCAGTTAACACAGCAAAACACTACAAAACAGCAACGGAGAGCTTGCTGTCCCCGTTGCTTTGTTGTACAACCTGTCACGCTATGTTAAATGTGTGTAGCATAGCGAGACTGCCTCAAAGTAAGCAACGGACATTTCCTTGGCTCAGTTAAAGCTGGCACGCTATGTTAAACCCATGTAACATAGCGAGACAGGTTTGAAATACTGAGGTATACTAATGGAAATAGGTCCGGGCGACCGGACCATTTGCCATTACTATAACTCGATCTACAACGGGCACGCTGGCCAAGCAGCGTGCACGGTGTGGAATAATGGGGGGGGGTGATGGTATAATAAACATGGACAAACCGTGTCCATGTGCCTCATCTGACATTCATACACGGTCAGGGCAGTTCTGTACACTAGGCGGACAAAACCAAGCCCAGAGCACCACAGGAACACCCTGACAATCAAAGACCTGTATGCATTGGGGCTATAAGCCCCTGTGATCTGAATATCCCTGCGGTTACACCATATGCATCCTGGGTCAAGAGCATTAGGGAATAGGGAATGTGTAACATGTAGTACCACACTTTTCCCAGCAGGAGAATGGATGCCAGTGACGTAAGTGCGGGGGGGGGGTATGCAAATGTAGCGATGTATCATGGGTATGCATATAAATGAGACAGAACAGCAAACCTGTAGTGGTCACAGCAACCGGCCAACGTGACTGCAGTCCCGTTTGAATTACGACTATAGAATATATATATGTGAACGTGTAATTAATGCATTTGTGCCGCAAAGACAGTTACATATGTAAAGGTGAAAGTGTGTTCTGCATACGTCCGTTAACTGGAGCAGAGATATGTCACTGGAACAGTCACAACTAATACAGGCCACGTAAGCACACAGACTCAGTAAACATATGTAACCCAGAATACCGATATGCATGTGCGCCTGCGCGTAACCCACAATGAGGAAATGCAAGTGCGCCTGTGCGTGTGCGATCCGCTCACAGCAGAGTAACTTAATGCTGTTTCCCCCACGTTAGTTATACATGTCTCAAAACAGTCAGCCTCTGAAAGTATGGAACCGGACAATGCCATGCAAAGTACTGGTACAAATAGTGCGAAACACATGATATGTGCTAAGACAAACATAGACAGTGGATAGAATAACGGGTGTGTTAGTAGCAGGGATTGATGAAGGGTATGCATTTGTAGCCTGGCCTACCTGTCAGAAGGTGCCACCGTAAGTCTCACATGAAATGCCATCAAATTGACAGATAGACACAGGTCAATATAAAACACACCTAAGATAAAGGGCCAACCATCCGTACACTCCGCCAGTATCTGTACAATGGAAAGGTATGGTATGGTAATAGATGTGTGTACACAGGTAATCCACAGACATTAACAAAGCAGGGTACGAAACGAGGAGTTTACATGTATATATGTACACACAAAAGACCTATGTCCCGTATATCTGACACATGGATATAAATATGCCAAGTAATAGATATTATGGGTAGTCAAACAAACATCCACGAATGGGGAACATACAGCAGCAGTCAAAATCACTGGCCAGAAAGTGACAGTCCAGCAAGTTCTACACTTTAAACATGCACACTGGTGTCCATTGTAGGACTCCAAAAATGTATCCACTCACAGCCCCTGCTATGATTGATGCTAAAGAAGTGACAGCCGCAAATACAAATCAACTATACATGCACTAAAAGCGGGTTCAAGGGTGATGACACGTGTCCATGAAATGCAGGACATATGACCAGACATCCCTAGAATGGGGAGTGCATATAAGTGCGTCCACATCCCAGTACCGCACACATTAACCATGTGTAATGTGTACCGTAGAGGGTTGCAGGCATGGGAACCTGGGTCTGCAGAAATGGGCCTAGTCGTTGTTTGGCAGAGAATCCATAGGCCCGCCCCGTGGGAGGGATGTGGGTATAGCACATGCCTTTATCCCCACTAATGGTGCAAAGCACAAACTGGATAATGCGGAAAGCAGGTTTTAAATATGTACAGCCCTTATCAATGTCCTGCAGGGGATTCCCATGGATGGACATGCGTATGACCAAGATGGTACCCATAACTGGTAAACTGTCAGAATAACACAGCTGCAGTAAGGCATAGTACAGGAAATACAGATAGGCATAGCTGTCAACCTTCCATCTCCAAAATGAGGAACACTCGCCTTCATAATGTGGAACAAATGGGCAGAATGTGGAACTTATACTAATGGCTTACTAACAACCTCCGCTAGGAAGATCATAGGAAGGTTAAAATATGCTGGTTTTACTTATAAAGAAGATCCTTTCATGAATTAATATGATTAATTTCTGTTTACCATGGATTTCACTGAAAGAAATTCCTAACACTGAATGTGTGACTGACTCTTTCAATGTGGAACTTTGAGGAACTTCGAGGAACATGAACATTTTAAGACCCCAAATGAGGTACGTTCCTCATAATGAGGTACATCTGAGATGTATGCAGATAGGGACCGTATTATAAAATCCCCATACAAAGTCAGACCGTTGTGCGAATACTGGCGTAGCCATGAATACGGATGTTATGAGTGTCAGTAATCATGCAATGGAAATAGCGGTCACTATCACCTACCACACAGTCCGGAATGCCTAGGCAGCAAGCAGCTAGGTAGGCACATCAGTATGTGAAACGGAACAAGGGCAAAGGCCGAATCATCAGGGCGTGTACACATAATGACAACAGGTCAAGGGTATGAAGGAGCTAACCTGTCCAAAATACATGTACTGAACCGGTGATAGTAGGCGGACAGGTGAGAAGAAAGACAGCAGGACAAATGTACAAACATGTAGAAGTCATACCCCAGACATTGTGAATGACAACGTATGCCCCGCGAAGGTCACTGTGGAAGGTAATCAGACACAGAGAAGTGTCAACATAACAATTACCAGGCCCCCATGGTCGTACGTGAGCCCCGCCACTGACAGAAAGCGCAAATACGATGCACACATATGGTATATGAAAGACCAATTCGTGTGGATAAGCAGATGTAGACCTGTGTGAGGAATACAACTGTCTGTGTGGGTGTGTCATGCAAATAGAAGGTAATGTCATGTGGTCTGTCATGCCGCCATACACTGTCTGTGTATTGTAGTCAGACAGTAGGTATAAATATGCAAAAAAACAACTGCAGGACGAACCTCTATGGTAAACACAAAATCCACAGCTAGAAAAGTAAACAGGAACCAGCGTTTCTTTCCTTTTTAACGATTTATTCAGTTCTCCAAAGGTGCACAAAAAATGAATCAAGCGCTTTCGCCCGGGCCCTCCCAGGCTTTATCAAGATACTGAATTAAACAACTCTTGGGTTTTTTATACATGCAGCTTAATTGGTTAATTGCTTAATTAAAAAATCATTTATTAGGTTAACATTTAAAATTTAAAAATGTATGTTTGCTTAAAGCTATCGCAGTTATTAAAATATATCAACCATATATAAGGTATTAAATGTTAGGTGTAAAATATAAAATGCATATATTGCATATATTGAATGTCATTAAAGACTTCACTTGTCATTCGGTGAATAAATACATGAACTTTATAATAAATCTTTAAAATAGGTCTTTTAAGGTACTGTGCAAAACTAAATTTAAACTAGTTATTTCATTGTTTTTGACCACATTACAGTTGTGGTAACTTTTGTGCAGTAAAGCAACTTTAATTTGTATTTTAAAAAACTTGTATTTAAAAACAGTATTGAATTCTTGTTGTTAAAATAATAAACCATAAATAAATAAATACCCATGCTTGTCCTGGATGTATAAGTACCTAAATGCTATGTCGTATTTAAATACTTCGGTATAAAACCATCACTGTTATAAACTGATAGAACAAATGCACTGCTCACAACGTAAGTAATACAAAACAATCTAATATAAATATAACTTATGATCATATTTCATTATATAGTTGAAATTCATTTTTTCATTGAATAAATTATCTACATATTGGTATTGTATTATAAAAGCTTGAAAACTCGTGTGTTAAGAAACATGATTTTAAAAAACTTGATTTTGAAAATTAATTCTTTGCATGAGCTTGTTTTTTGTTTATTATAATTTAGCTCTTCTCTGTTTAAGAACACTACTGATACTCAGACATTCGTTCAACCCTGGTGCTTTTGACGAGTTCAATTTTATTTGCCATACTAATTCTCTATATTCTAGGGATGTTTCCCAGTCACCCCCTCTAATATCACCTTTGACTTGTTCTAGTACCAGGAATTTTAAAGACATTTCTTTGCACGATAGTGAGTGTTTGTAAAATGCATTTGTTTTTTTTTTATTTTTAATTTCATAGAGGTGCTCATACACCCTCCTCTTCAGTGTCCTTTCTGTTTTTCCCACATAAAAGCATAAACAGTGTTGACAGATTCATAAATATACTATGCCCTTCGTATTACAGTTGAAATGGCCTATGGGAAATAGACCAATTTTCTTGGATTTTAAAAATAATCCTGTGCTATTAAGCATATAGGGGCATTGCTTGCAAGCATTGCATTTGTAAGTGCCCCTCATTAGTTGGTTGTTATAGATATTACTTGCCATTTCTCTTTCAAATAGGTCTTTTTGGTTGTTGTTTCTCTTCCTAATAAAATTTGGCAACATTGGAATTAATTTGTTGATCTCCGTGTTGTTGGATAGAATAGGCCAATATTTGATTATAATGGCCTCTATGTCAACACTATTACTGCTAAAGGTGTATGAAAAAGCATGGCTTTTGTGGTTGTTATTCTCTATGGTTTCTTTGTTACTCATAATATTTAATGGTTCTTTGCCAAGTAATGGTGAATATTGACTCTTCCTCTTCGCCCAAATTTCAGTAGCCAGTGTGTTGAATAAACTAATAGGATAACTTTTTTCAAGAAATAATGTTTTTAAATATTCTACCTCAACTTGAAAAAAATTGTCGGTACTACAAATTCTCGAGGCTCTGATCAATTGGCCTTTTATAATACTCTTTTTTTTGGAAGAAGGGATGGCCACTATCAAAGTGTAAGAACATATTTGAATATGTGCTTTTTCTATGAATACTGGATTCAAAACCTTTTGATTCAATGTTTTTCACCAAGTTAATGTCTAAATAATGTAAATGATAGGGGTTGATTTCGTATGTAAATTTTAAGAAATTAGTGGAAGAATTTATATGATACATGAAACTCTTAAATTCATCATAGCTACCTTTCCATAAAATACAGATATCATCTAAAAACCTCTTGTAATGGACAATGTATTTGGCCCAATTTGATGGAAAGATAAATTCCAGTTCCCAAAAGTGTAACACCAAGTTTGCATATGCCGAGGCACATGGTGTTCCCATGGCAACACATTTGTTTTGTTTGTGTAACTCCCCGTTGAAGATTATAAAATTGTTATTCAAAATGATGTCCATGAATTCCACTAACAAGTTTATGGTGTTGCCACTGAAAGTGGTGAGTTTTGAGAGCATATTACTAAACCATTTAAGCCCTATTGTATGTGGAATGCTGGGAAACAAATCAATGATATCAATAGTGATCATGAGTTGTGTCTCAGAAAAAAAATCTTTTTTTATTCCACTTAAAAATTCCCATGAGTCCTTGCACAGGCATTTTATTGATGTGACACAATCTTTAGTCAAAATATCAATGTATTTGCCCAATGGTTCTGTTATGCCTTTTGCTCCTGCTACAATGGGTCTAAATTTTAAGGGTTGCAGCCCCTTATGAACTTTAGGTATGCCAAAAATAATAGGCGTCAATGGTTTTTGTACTAAAAGATAATTGAACAGTTGTTCATTGATTGCCCCTTGTAAGAGGTGATCTTCTAAACTGTATTTGATTTTGGCATCGGCAATTTTTCTTTCGTTAACTGAAACTTGGGTGTATTGTTCTGTGTTGTGTAACAGGTTGTAAATATAAGCTTCATATGCTTGTTGGTACATAAGTACAACCCCACCCCCTTTGTCAGTTTTCATCACCCTTATGTTCTCTTTTTTTAGAAACACCATCAACTTGTTAAGTTCTTCAGGGAAGTTCTTGATTCCATTACATTTATTTTGCTTGTCAAGATTTCTGAACTCATTCTCCACTAAGTCTTCATATATTTTCAAAGCAGAATGGAGAGGTGGGTTAAATGTACTGGTTCTCTGAAACCAGTGTTTTTTGTTTTGTTCAGCACCAAAATGGATACTCAGGTTAAGTTGTCGCATAAATAACTTTAAGTCTGTGATGGTTTTGGTAATGTTCATAGAAGAATTGGGTACAAAATGTAAACCTTTTGTAAATAAAGTAAAAAATGTTTCATTGATTTTTACTTCTGTAAAGTTGTAAATAGAAAAAAATATTTTGTTTAACTACTATGCATGGATGTGAGTGGTTAACTTGTTGGCTAACTTCTATTTCTTCTCTAACCAAAGGATATGTAGTTACTGCCTCCTGAATCTGTTCCACATTTGTGCTGACTGATTTGTTTCCCGATTCATTTGTCTTCCTGGGACATATTGAAAAACCTGTTTGTTTGAATGGTTACCTTTCTGCGCTAATCTTTCACTCCTTCTAGGGGCCTCTGCCCAATTGTTAGCTTCGTTGTCATTACCCTCTGTGTTGTTGAATCCCTCATTGTTGTTTGGTTTAGTTGACAAAATTCTACCCTTTTTAATAAAACTATATGCAGTACCATTCTTGTATTCTTCTAAGTCTCTTTCAAGTTTTCTAATTTTTCTCATTACAATTCTATTACAATGTTCGTCTACTTCCCTAAATGAATTTTCATAGTCTCGTTTTACACTACCAAAATTCGTGTTGTTCACAATTGTTCCATTTAACTTATTAATTTCAGTTAAAAGAAACGTGGTTTTTCCTTCATAATCATTCACCATCAGCTTTAGCATTTCTAACCCCGTATTATTGAACAATTCTGAAATGTCATTAAAAAGTTTGGTACCAGGCTGAGCATTATTGGGTAGTTTGTTAAAACGTAGACCCTTTGGTATACGTTCTACCCTTATACATTCTGACAAGTATTCTATTTCAAGCTGGGCTGTTTTAAATGCGTACAGCTTGTTGTTTAATTCGGTAACAAGTTGTTCGAAATGAACATTGTTATTGTTATTGCAATGCTGCACAGTACCTTGAGCAAACGTGAAATGTTGGCTAGTCCATTTTTTTAGGTTAAAATCAGACAGTAGGTATGTTGTATCAGACACATACCCTGAAACTGCACAGATGTACGCAGACTGTGTAGAAGTCTGCCTCATATGTGTCCTGTGTTCCACGTAACAGTAACAGTCCGGCGCCCTCATGATAACTGACGACAGGAAACAACGGCAAACATGCGATGAAGACACCAAATCAGACAGAAATGCCATACGCATGCATAACATATCACTGTGCCCACTATCAATGTTTCTAAGAGCAACATGGCATGACTGGCCCTTACCACTATCACACAAGGCCTTGTCCAAATATACGCTCCTTGAGGTGGAGTGTTATGAACAGACACAGATACATGTGTGTGGAAACATTATTATCCACTGCAAGAAGATGTAATGTGCTGCAGTAGGAGGGGCAGTACTGTCCGCAGGTATGTGCTGAAATGCTCATTAAACAGCAGTCCACATGGATCACCTATATTGGCGACACCTGCACAGATGATTATAGTGGGACATACACATGACCATGCACACAGCTCAGATAGACATATACACACCATAGACAGGCAATGATACACAAGGTCTATGGCATGTACGGGTACAGTGACAGTATAGCAAGGATAGCTGTCTGCCAAGATATACAGCAGATGTCTCTAGGGCGTGTAACACCTCCCGGAACGCGGACATTGCATGGACAATGTGTGGATTTGCATCGTACCACATTGCTATGTGTAAGCTGTGCAAATATGAGATACATGGGACAGACAGCTGTCCATGCAAGAGCAGCGCTATGGGCATAAAATATGTATGTATGTATATATATATATATATATATATATATATATATATATATATATTTATATACATCGAGAGAGATACAGACAGACACATGTGGCAAGGCCGGTAGTGGAGCCTACATATCACTACCCTATCACACCACAGCAGGACGCACGTAGAGAACACACTACGGAGGTCGCTAACCACAGCAGACACACAGGCAGTCCACTAGCTGAGTCTCAACATCCGCAAACACAGAGATGTCAGCAGGATATATGTGTGTTGCGAAGCATCTAAAACCATACCTACGAACCCATGCGGCTGTGAGCATAGACACACACACACACACACACACACACACACACACACACACACAGCTGGCAGGCATGGGAATTGACCTTACACCTACCTACCCCATCGCACAACAGTATGACACAATTACAGAACGCGCTACGTGGAGTACTGAACACAGCGCCATCAGAGGCATACGTCTAGGTGGGTGACATCATCCGCAAAGGAATAGACGCCGATAGCAAATGTATGTGTCGTGAGGTGTCTAAAAGCATCACTGTCCGCAGAGGCAGCTGGAAACACATACACACTTGGAAGGGCCGGGAGTTGAACCTACACCTGCCTACACGAACACACTACAGCATGATGCATTTACAGAACACGCTACCGAGATTACTGAACACAGTACCGTCAGAGGCATACTTCTAGGTGGGTGACATCATCCGCAAAGGAATAGACGCTGATAGCCAATGTATGTGTTGTGAAGCGTCTAAAAGCATTACTGTCGCCAGAGGCAGCTGGAAACACACACACACACGGGGAAGGGCCGGGAGTTGAACCTACACCTACCTACATGAACACACTACAGCATGATGCATTTACAGAACGCGCTACCGAAATTACTGAGCACAGCACCATCAGAGGCATACCTCTAGGTGGGTGACATCATCCACAAAGGAATAGACGCCGATAGCAAATGTATGTGTCGTGAGGCGTCTAAAAGCATCACTGTCCGCAGAGGCAGCTGGAAACACACACACACTTGGAAGGGCCGGGAGTTGAACCTACACCTAGCTACACGAACACACTACAGCATGATGCATTTAACGAACGCGCTACCGAGATTACTGAGCACAGCACCGTCAGAGGCATACTTCTAGGTGGGTGACATCATCCACAAAGGAATAGATGCTGATAGCCAATGTATGTGTTGTGAAGCGTCTAAAAGCATTACTGTCGCCAGAGGCAGCTGGAAACATGCACACACACACACACACACACACACACACACACACACCACACACACACAGGAGGAAGGGCCGGGAGTTGAACCTACACCTACCTACATGAACACACTACAGCATGATGCATTTACAGAATGCGCTACCGAGATTACTGAGCACAGCACCGTCAGAGACATATATCTAGGTGGGTGACATCATCCGCAAAGGAATAGACACTGATAGCAAATGTATCATGTTGTGAAGCGTCTAAAAGCATTACTGTCACCAGAGGCAGCTGGAAACACACACACACACACGGGGAAGGGCCGGGAGTTGAACCTACACCTACTTACATGAGCACACTACAGCATGATGCATTTACAGAATGCGCTACCGAGATTGCTGAGCACAGTACCCTCAGAGGCATATATCTAGGTGGGTGACATCATCTGCAAAGGAATAGACGCCGATAGCAAATGTATCGTGTTGTGATGCGTCTAAAAGCATTACTGTCACCAGAGGCAGCTGGAAACACACACACACACACACACACACACACACACACACACACACACACACACACACACACACGGGGAAGGGCCGGGAGTTGAACCTACACCTACCTACATGAACACACTACAGCATGATGCATTTACAGAACGCGCTACCGAGATTACTGAGCTCAGCACTGTCAAGAGGCATACTCCTAGGTGGGTGATATCATCTGCAGAGGCACAGAAGCCGATAGGGAATGAATACAGAGTGAGCAGTCACACAGCATGTTACTATCCCAAGGAGGACGTACAGTAACACGGCAGTGCTGCACTCGGGAATACTAACTATCTACGGAGCACTACATCATGAAATGGATATGGGATGCACCACAGACAGTACACCCTTTGAGAGAGCAACCTGTGTGCATGATGTAGGCATCCATTGTGGCATAGCAACTACATATAACTTGCCTGGATGGCCACCATGGCTATGCAGGATGTCATTGGCCATAGCCACACGCCTAGTATCGGACGTCGGTGCCAAATGTACTGTGTCTCCATGCATGGCGTACTGGGCATGCTCACACACTTAGCATTTGCAAAGTGCAGACATGCATACACATGGAGTGTAATCATGAAAGGGCAGAGTGTGGAATGTCCTGTGTGTCCACGTACACAACAGCAAACTGGGCATGCTCACACACTTAGCGGTTGCAAAGGGGAAACATACATGCACACGGGGTATAATCACAGAGGGGCGCAGTGTGCACTGTAGTGCGTGTCCATCTACACAACTGCTCACTGGGCATGCTCACACACTTAGCATTTGCAAAGTGCAGACATGCATACACATGGAGTGTAATCATGAAAGGGCAGAGTGTGGAACGTCCTGTGTGTCCACCTACACAACAGCAAACCGGGCATGCTCACACACTCAGCGGTTGCAAAGGGGAAACATACATGCACACGGGGGAATATTCACAGAGGGGCGCAGTGTGCACTGTAGTGCATGTGCATCTACACAACTGCTCACTGGGCATGCTCACACACTTAGCATTTGCAAAGTGCAGACATGCATACACATGGAGTGTAATCATGAAAGGGCAGAGTGTGGAACATCCTGTGTGTCCACCTACACAACAGCAAACCGGGCATGCTCACACACTTAGCGGTTGCAAAGGGGAAACATACATGCACACAGGGTATAATCACAGCGGGGCGCAGTGTGCACTGTAGTGCGTGTCCATCTATACAACTGCTCACTGGGCATGCTCACACACTTAGCATTTGCAAAGTGCAGAGATGCATACACATGGAGTGTAATTATGAAAGGGCAGAGTGTGGAACGTCCTGTGTGTCCACCTACACAACAGCAAACCGGGCATGCTCACACACTTAGTGGTTGCAAAGGGAAAACATACATGCACATGGGGTATAATCACAGAGGGGCGCAGTGAGCACTGTAGTGCGTGTCCATCTCCATCTACACAACTGCTCACTGGGCATGCTCACACACTTAGCATCTGCTACGCGCCATCCAGCATGCAGACGGAGTGTACACACTGCAGGTCACAGTAAGGTAAACCTGTCCACACGCACAGGGTGGTCACACATGCAGTTACTCGTACACACACAGATTACATCACAGGCGTCACGGGTGCAGGTCACACATGTACACACTGCAGTGAACACTGTAGCTGCCATGCCAGCACCATGTCATCGGTGCGGCAGTATGCCACACGGTCCAACAACAGCATGTGACATATGTCCACAGGTCTGTATAGCAGTTTACACCAGTTGTGCAGAGCACACATGTACTACCAGTGATCCAACATGTGTGATGTAGTCCACCCATATCAGTATACATGGACATATCTGGTCCACACATACCACGGCCCTGACACAGCTGTGACACATGACTGCCGCTGTACCACAGTGAACCACCGTCCGGATACATCATACATGTGAATGTCTGGATGTGTGCATGGACTGCACACATGACACATACATAGCCTGTGCTGTACCACATGCATAGCACGGGTGTACGTGGCGCTACACACACGAATGGAAGGTGGACCCATGTCTGTGGTATGCTCCCAGTAGAGGGTGTAGCGGTGTTGACTGGGACACGTACCCTTGTATTGTTTCCTGTGACAGCTGTGATACCATACCACAGTCCATGTTTTATGTATGTCAACATACATGTCAAAACGTAGCAATGCATACACACATGGCAACAGGAGACACATGTGACACGTGTACTGTGCATGGAGCAGCCATGCATGAGCAGTGGCCGATGTCCATAACATAGTTGCAGAACCCTACCACATGCGTACCCATCATAGGGGCCGTTATATGGTGGCATAGAAACAGCACGTATGGAGGTACGTGTGGACATCATGTGTATAAACACCTGTCTACATGCATGTGTGCAGGTGGTGGCTCACAGGTGTGTCACACACCATCCTACCCTGCCATGTGCATACAGTATGCTATGTCACTGTTACATGACAGTGCTGGCATAATGCATACCCAGTGGTCAGGTGTCATCGACTGTATGTCACATGGCAACCGTATCACCTACCACCTCCCAAGTGCATATATCGGCACATTTGCTGGATACAGTGTTGGTACACATAATGCACTACATACCGCTGCATGCCTGCACACGTATCATATGGTGGGTGTAGTATTCCCAGCACTGACATGTGTGCATGAATGTGTGCCCATGTATACCACATATCGGGGGGAATATGTCCCACGTGCTACACATCCCTGTACACCATAGTAGAGGTCTGTACATACCTCAGTGTGGGGTGCATGGATTGGGATGGTGCAGAACATGCAACACGTTGTCTCTCCATGTATACATGTGTGGTCACCACAATGTATGTGTGTCAACATGTTTGTATGTCTGCTGCTTGGTGTGAAGGTGTATGCAAATATACTGTTGTGAACAGACACCAACCACACAGGGTGGCCATCCTGTACTGGTGCCGCATTGCACAACCCTGTCGATGCCATATGTGCGAGCCATACTGGCCACCTGTGCATGTCCGCACCCTGTGACATGGCGTGTGGGTGCATAGTATTGTGAGGGTGCTGACCACACAGGCAGGTGTCCCCATCTGCACACTATGGGCTGTGCGTCATAGTGGTGTACACCCCGCAATCGTGACCATATACCTGTACTGTTACTGGGTCCTACTGCTGTGCAGCGTGTACCACAGCTGACAGGTGACACCTGAAGTCAGTGGCCAGCACGCTGTGTACGACACCTGCACCATGTCACCATACCTGTACTGTGTCCTGCTATGTATGTGATGTCTCTGTCCACTGTAGCCTGTGGCACCGACCACATGTGTCAGGTGCAGTATATGTGCAGACATGTGTGTCATGTAGGTGCCCAGGCAGGTTGCGGGTACATGTAGTATGCTGATATTGCCAGATGTGCCTGTGGGTAATCCAAAGCTACACGTGGGGGACTGATAACAGTGCTCCCTGTAGGCACATGCGAGTACACCATAGGAGGGATACAGGTTATCAGAACCCACATGGTACTACACATGTAACCGTCACACATACCGTGAACACATCACAATGCATGCTGCACCTGCACTACATGATATGTCTGCTGCATGTTGACAGTACACAACCCACGTCACATACGCATCTGTCAGTCTTCACACACAACCACTGCAACATACACATCCCACGCTATGCATACACAGGTATCACATACACCTCTCACTATCCTGTCCACCCTGTGCATCAGAATATATTTGCATAACCCTGCACCGATGGTGTGGATGACAGGGATGCGGCAGAGGCTTCATCATATGCACAGGGTGATATGTATGCCAGGGGCATAGGCTGCACCAATGGATAACATCATGTGTGTGTGTAAGGACCGGTGAGTTTACTGGGCATGTTTGTGCAGAATGCATGTGGATGTGGTGGAGCCCTACAGTTGTGTCTGCTGTGTGTGGGTATGTGTGTACACAGTTCAGCAATATGTGATGCCTACACAGGGTGTAGTTGACAGCCCCAGACTGTACAGTGCAGCTTGTATGGCTCACTGTGTCCGTCCACGGCCACGTGACCCGTGCCTGCCTGTGGTTGCACGGGCACTACCAGGTGGAGGTATAGAGTGGCTACTGTCCGATGACACATGTCCGCTGGATCCATGTCCACGATGGGACCAGCCAGGGCCACGTCCACATGGCCTGCTTTGTCCTGGTGTGGACAGTGCAGCACCAGCTGCACTGCTACTGCTACCGGCACTATGTGGGTAGGCATGAGAGGTGGCACGCATACGTCGACCTACACTAGGCGGTGTTGCTGGCCTACGCCCACGTGTCCTATGCCTCACCCCTACCAGGTGTTCCAGCACAGACATCTCACGCCAATGATTGCCATGCCTCGGTCGAGGATTCCAACCATTTCACCTAATCGCCTATCCAGTACATTAGCAATCTGCTGTTGAGCATTCGCCAATGCCTGGATGTTGTCATTTAGGGTAAGGATTGCAGCCCTCTGCAGCCTCTGCCCTTCTTGGTTCTGCCATTCTGCACATGCCCGTGCCACCATTACAGTCTGGAACATGCGTCTGGTGATACCAGCTGCTGCGCCCTGTACTGCAGGTGCATGTCTGCCAGAGGTCCTCCTACGAGCAGCACCAGCCACATGCCTGTGTGGCACCTCACCAGTCATTACACTGGCAACATGGTGTGCAGGCACACCTTCTGTAGACACCACACATTCCTGTTCAATGCCAACAGACGCCGGCTGTCCTTCCTCTATGGGCAACGGTGATGTGGTATGTGTTGGCATCAGAACCATGTGCGGGGATGAGGGGGACATAGGTGGGATGGTAACCAATGGCACAGATTCTGTCCCTGACAACCCTGCCTGTACCTCATGCATATGGTCATCACCGCTAATATCTGTGTGGACACTAATATCAGATGGACCGCAGGAGGGTAACGCACCTACACCACCTGTGAATACAAAGACATACTGTAAGGTACATTACACACAGACACACACACACACACACACACACAGACACACACACACACACACACACACACACACACACACACACACACACACACACACACACACACACACACAGACACACACACACACACAGACACACACATAGACACACATACACACACAGACACACACACACACAGACACACACACAGACACACCATGCATGTGTTATTTCAGATGGCATGCAGCATTCCTGCACTACAGCACAGGAACTGCAGCTCAAACATTAATAGTGTTAGTATGCATACCACCCTGGGGTGCACACTACATCACGCACGTGTAGTATCAGTAGGCATGCAGTACATGCAATCATGGTCATTTGCATGCATCACCGTGATACACCATGTGGCCACAAACAGGTTAACAGTACACATGGCTGATGTTACCTTGACATGTAATCCGCTGACATGGGCAGTAACATGTCTACATGTGTGACACAATGGTGTCCCGCCACATGCACCGCATCATAATGGGCTTCACAGTGCAGTGTTGTGTTTACAGCCTACAGATAGAATGCATGTTTAGCACATATGTATGTGCAGGTGTGGTTAGTGTGACCCGTGTACATAGCTATACAGTGTGGAGTACACGCACTGTGCCACTGCATGGCAACATGACGCATGTATGTTGGTGTGCAATGCATAACATGGACTCATTGCATTGCCATGACTGCAACACAGTCATGCTGTTCCACAGCACGTATATGGTAGACATCGGTGACACCTCCGGTGCCTGCAGACAAGCATTCCAGTTGTCCGGTGTAACACATCAAATGTACAGGTGGTCCACTATGGCTATGATTGCACTATGTGTGGACAATGTGCAACGGGGTCTATCCACATCAGCCGTACTGTGTGGCAACATGCCTGTGGCTATCACCTATGGCCATGTGTGAATGGGTCTTGGACAATTGTGTGTGATGGGCATCGTGTACACATGTCTGTGGTGTCCCATGTGACATACACCCATACATGTTGGAAGTGTCACAATGCACAGGGCTATGCGGACAACAGTGTGGATGTTTGTTATGTCGGGTGTAGGTCATGTGATGGTGAGTCAATATTGCAGACAGAACACCACAAGCTTGGGACATATCGGGTGGCGTGTCACAATGTGTGCACACAATGCAGGGGCATATGTCACATTGGTGACACCTGTGTGCTTCCCAGATCACTGCTCACTGTATGGTACTGTGTGCGTACCACGGATGTTGTTCCAATGCAACTACATATGCATCCATTGTAGAACACCTCTACCATTGTATGCATAGCTGACCGCACATATCACATTGACAGGTACTGTGGTGTCATGCCGGTGTATGATAACGGTTGTATCTACTGCACACGGGTGGCATGTGTGTGTCTGGTGGTGCATCCTGTATAACGTGACTGGAACAAAACCCAGGTGTGCCTGTTATACCTGGCCACATGGCAAATAACTCTACAATGTAACATGCCTGATACTGACAACAGTCTCACCTGCGACGAACCCCTGTCTGTGCGACACGCCAGAGGTACCTGTATAGGGGCGACACAACAGTATAAACATTAGCCATGACTGTATGACAGCCACAGTTCGCACTGTGCATGTGACATCATGTACCTGTGTGATAGCATATGGTATGCACACGTCTGCATACATAACGTAGCATACTGTAGGATGCAGCTTGTGTGCCCATATACCTGGCATGTGTTGTTACTTTACATGATGTACAGTGACACCTGCAACTACAGTGGATATCATACTCATATGCAAGACTGACTTACCAGGCAACTCCAGGCTCATTGGTTGGGAGACACCCACTTCCACGATGGTGGCTAGTGTTTCAGCATGCTGTTCCCTGGGTGTCCCCAGACTGGCCAGTAGCTCCTTTGTTTGTGTGAGTGGGGGCTGGGTTGGTGGCCCACCACCTGTTCCACCTTGTTCTCTGGCGATTGCAGTGGCACGCTGTTTCGCATGCCGTATGAGGTCCATGCAATGTCGGCGTACCTGCTGGTAGGTGCGGTTGTTGCCACTGACGTCATTCACCCTCCTGCACATATCATGCCACAGGTCATCCTGCTGCTGCACTTGCTGTGGTACATGGCTAAACAGCACGTCATAGTTGTCATGGAGCAATGGTATGATTACTTCATCCTCCTGGCGGCTGAAGGCTGGGAGTCGTGAACTTGGCATTATCTGTAAGACATAATGATGGTGACAGGTCACATTCACACTGATGTACTGGCATACCGCTGAACATACATTGCTATGACATGTACGACATCTGCACAGTAATCTCTGAGACGCATCATGACACTGACACTGCTGACGTGTTGCTGTCACACCTGTCACACCGTTATGCAGTGGATAGCATATCTCTGTGTCAACTCACATTGTACATACTCCATGTAGATGGTAACCTGCTGTGGACATGTGTACCTGCCTGCACCTGTGTTCTTACCAATCTGCACTTGGCCCGATGTGTCCACAGTTCTACTGTTCACCTGGATGCTGTGTATATGTCACATGGCATCACAGACACAGCCGTTATGGATGTCAGCAGTGGCACTGCACACATACACATGGACACCTGTACATGCATGTGTTTTGCCATATACATCTAATCAGCACTGTACGGGTGTTGAACATCCTGCCACGGCTCGCCTGTATTGCACATGCGATACACATGGGACAATGTCTAATCATATGACATGTGTAGGGATGGTCAAACATAGCATGTGCGCGCGCACATTGTACACGCTGTCACACAGCACTTGTGACACCACAAGGTGCATCAGTGCCACATTACTGATCCGGTCAGTTGATAGTGCATGTGCCATGTGGCCATCGCACCATGTATGACTGTGATGGCACGTGCAGCCTTGATGGACAGGGTTGCATGGTATGGCAGGGTATGCCACATAAATGGCACAGGGATGTGTCCAGTCTGTGGAATACCAGTATTGGGAGGGTGGCTGTCCATTCCATATGTCATTTATATGGGTATATGGACATGTCGCATGTCCATCATCATGGTGTGGACAATGTCCTTCTGCAAGGTAGGCAGCATGCTGCATGGTGGGGGTGTGTATGGTGCATGCTGGTATCGCACACCCATGCATAAACATTACCCCTGACAGGTGCTATGTGCTGTAATATTGTTCAACACAGTGCTGTATATGCCCGCACAGTGATATCCCGTGCACATGGATGGTACCCCGATCTGACATGGGTACCTCATATGTCTACATCCAGTGCCTGCTGTCACCACCATGTTGGCGGGTGCACTGCACAGCACCATCCCTTCCACAGTGACCATGGTGTTGAGCACATCCGAGGTATTCATTTATGGGGACGGGGATGTTCACATAGTGGCGGCAATGCTGGTATCATCCATCAGACCATACACTTATGACACACACCTCATACACACAGCTCATTCATTATGTTGTTCGCAGCACTGACACAGCTATACTGCTAGGCCAGGTCCATTCCCAGCCATACATATGGATGCATAACATGTCTCTTTCTGTGGCATGGGCTACAATGACGGTGGGGTTCAACACATACCGTGTTCGACTGTAGCTGGCGCTGATGTTCTGTGCACATGTCAACACATTAACCCTGTTCTACTGTAGCCAGCAGTGATGTGCTGAGCACATGTCAATGCTGCACATTGTGTTGGTGTCTGTCTGTCAACAGGCCACTGGTGGAACACGCAAGGTTATTTTTAATCAAATATACATGCCGCCCTGTACAGCTGTACTGCTAACATCTCAGGTGCTAATGTGTCATGGACATGAACACCTTACCCGGAAAGGTGTAAGTGCATTGCCACCCGTACTCATCACCTCTTGTGGATTGCTATTATCCAACACCCTATTTGTATTGTATTGTCAAGCTATGCACCTGTGCAGGACATGTGAGCATGTCATGCGCTACTGCATTCTTTGCACCCATTGCACAACATGTCACACAGGTACACTGGCAGTCATACACTTCACAGCTTGCTGACGGTACGACAGGTGTTGTACAAACTTAACACATATCCTGTGGGACATGGCCATATGTACAGGCATGTCCAACCGTCACGTACCAGTGCTACCCCTATATGAAGGATATGTCGTACATGTGGCAATACAGCAACTGTCACATGTACTCGTGCAATGCCCCCCTACCACCGTACAGCGGTACTGCCTGTGTGAGTTGTGCTTCTGCATCCATGCTGTGCCCATAGCTGTCAGTTGTACATCATTACGTGCAACGTACCTCATTTAGTGTTCTAACGGGTGCATGTTCATCACGGCACCACACTGGAAGGGTCAGTCACACAGTCATTGTTGTACACGGTTTACATGCCAGCCATGGCTTACTAGATTGGAACCATTGTAATTCATTGGGATATCATATTTATACATTGGTGCAGCATATTCCAGCCATCATATACCCTTCCTAGATGACACTGTTAGGCAGCCAGTAGTAGGTGTTCTATGATCTGCACATTAGTCACACAGTATGAGGGCTACTGTTACCCATTCTGGGGACAGGGTGCTGACAGCTGTGGGTGGGAGTGATGCTGTCGACAACCATGACTGCACCTGATGGTCACATCTGGATGGGTAACAGTCACAACACACACCGACCATCACGTAGTAACACATCATCTACAACAATGGACATTCCTGCAAGGTCAATGTATGCAATATGTCTGTATGACCACTGTAGGCGCCACTGGTGGCACCCAGCATGGCAGCCAACATCAGTGTATATCCCACAGACTCATGGGTTACACCATTCAGAACACACCAGTCATGGATGACGCTGTTGTGAATCACACTGCAGTTCCACACATCATGGTACACAAGGCATCATGCACTGAGATGTTGCGGACGGGTGAACACCTCTGACACTCAACATACACACACATGTCACATCACCTGGTACAATATATCTCTCATGCATCATGTTATTGTGACTGCCCTTTGATGGCAATACACAGACTACGTGTACCGGGACATGCAATGGCTCACCGGTGTTATAGCCCTCTGGGTGTGTGTCTAGCCATGGTGTACAGTTGGCAGTGGTCTGGACATGGGGACACTATTCATTGACCTACTGTGTCACTGCAACAGTTGCCTATGCTCCTACTGTTATTGTACAGGCATGTGGTATATGACCGCTATGACAGTCCAGGTCAAACACAATGCTGTGGCACTCATGACCTGCAGCCAATGGCCTGGGGTGTAGAGCACACATGTACATCATCACATGCTATACTGCCTCTCTGGCAGTTTCACATAACTGTCACCGGCAGGGCTGTAACTGGCAGCCACGGCATGGGGTCATGTGGAACAATGCTTGCATCTTCCACTGTGATGCACACAAGGGAGGCACACACACTATTGCACCACCCACATATCTCTGCGGTGACTGGGACCTGCCTCCATGCTCTGCGCAGCACACCTGCAATTACAGAATGTACACGGACCGTACCTTCCAGGCCCATACCTGGACCGGAACACCCACAGATGAGGGGTTCACACATCACACAGTGTTTTGCACACATCCTGGATAGTTGTTTAACACAATGCATCATAGGTGCTCCATGTGCAGATAACCGTGTTTGTGACCGCTATACACATTGTAACATGTGACGGAGTCAACAGTGTACACCACAGGTTACATACCGTCTGTGTTGTTATAGTGTACATTGGGCCTTGGACAGCTACCACTGCTGTGTGCTGACAGTAACCCACACTTCCCTGGGATAGACACCCATGTACCTACACATGCTTGAGTCATGCACTCCGCTCAGCTGGGTGAAACAATACACAGCACATACCATAACTACACTACCCTTAGCATGAACACTACCTCCATGTGATTGGTGTGACACACCTGGGTTATCCCCTCTTTGGAGGATTCCACACATATGCTACACGGCCTTGCTAGCCACACCCTGGAAACACACCCATCACAGCATGCACGGGACATGTGTACTACAACAACTACTACCGACGTCTGCTGACAGCGGTTGTTAACATCATGACACCCAAGCAGATGGACACTGCACATACATATGCTGACACATACCACAGTGCGCTGCAGTAGCGTGTACACAATTGCAGGCATCATGCTACTCCACACAGAGACATGGCGGTACTGACCAGTTCACAGACGCCACTGTGGGGGTCATGTTCCATGCACATATGTACAACCACATGTACAGGCTGTTGCACAGTGAAGTACATGCACATGTGTGGGGTGCATCACTTTTCAGCCATGGTGGGTCCCCGAGGTCCATCATCACATACTCCAAGGCTAGCTACCTAAACATGACTGCTGCACATTGTGGTGTGGGGCCTCAGGCATTGTGGTGGTATGTCAGTATTCTTTGGCAACATCCACATCTGATGTCACATACAAAAGTCACCCAAGCATTGCAGACCGAACTAATGTTGGCAACGTGTCAGGCGATGGCGTACTTACCATCACTACACCCTCTCACTCACTACAGGGTAGCAATCCGTACATGGACATCGTAGTGTCCCTGTGGTCACATACACAGTACTGATTTGCACACAATATGTCCTGGGACATTGGCCCAATGTCACCTTCCAATGTCCCTGGCTGTAATGTCCCACCAACCTGTTCGTAATATGTCTCCACACCAGGCCACTATATTCACTGCTAGCCTTTTGTCGGACATTGTGGACCCAGACCGCCGCACAGCGGCATTTATCGCACTACACATGGGTGGCACTGCATTGCACGGGTGGGACTATAGTCATACACCCATGACTGGGCCATTCTGCATGGCAATGGGGCACATCCTCAAGAACGTGAGTCCCACACACATTGATGGCCTCCAGGCCTTTCCTAGCACCCGTGTTGGGCTAGTGTATGCCACAGCTAGGCACATACACATGCTGGCCATCTGTCATACAGTTGCATGGGCAGTTGAGGATGGTACAGAGGCCGACACATCATACGTTGTCCTAACATTGCCTTTCAGCAACATTCCACATTCTGGTATTGACAACATACACATCCACCTGAGCATCATACCCTGTGTCTCCGGATGTTATGCTATGTGGCTCATGGACTGTACACACAGTGGTGCCAGCATACCATAGTACCTACTACATGTCAGGTACATATTGCATTACAGAGTCCTCAGTCATAGGGCCACTCATGTTCACTATATGCTTACATACGGAACATGCTGTCGCAGAGTACTGTCCATGCCTAGATTTCCCACACCTACATACCAAGCACTGTTATTGCTCCACCAGCTCATACTGATACCAACCATATGGGTGTCAGTGTGGCGGATACTTCATATGCGTATCATGGCATCAAGATGCATGACACATGGTGCATGCACATCACCTTTGCATAACTACATTCACCCACTGACTATCACATGGATAGTGGTCCCGTACATACATATCACATTGTACATGGTTGCAGTACACACATATGCCACACACAGTCCTGTGGTTACCGTATTCCACTGTGGCATGGATATCCTTCTGCAAGGCCACACCTATCTGTACTGTGTGTGATGCTGGTACATAGGTAGCCATTGTACCTGTGAACTACACACATCTACACACAGACAAGGGTACAATAACACATTTATGGTGTACCTTCAACAGCAGCTACAGCTTTACATGGCACAACAGTGACATGCCACGATGTTTACTGGGCTCAGACAGTTTACATATGTGGCTGACATACGGACAACACATCTGTACACATCTGCATACCACATACTCAGGGGTGTCTTCTGCTCTGACACGGCCCATGTCCTCCACATTAGTGATGCATATTTGTGTTATTTTTATTTTATTTTTATTTTACATTTGTTGACCGGGCTAGTCTAGCTGGATAGATGTCCATTTGCAGTAGAGACCTGGGGAGGAAAAGCTACACACACAAAGAAAAGAAGCCCAATAGAACAATGTAGACATCTTTGTCACAAATGACTATGATAGAAGAATGTCCAAAAAGGACAGGTTACATAGAGACTACAGTGGGCAGAGAAATATACCATTATATATATATATATATATATATATATATATATATATATATATATGTGTATATATTATATATGTATATAACTATACTCCTCATACATGCCATCTGCGGTGGGCAGTGTGAACGGAATGCTCCTGGATATGTGCACACACGCCACACTGCATGGGCTGCGCTTCTGTGTTACTTCCACGAACACAACACAAACCATGCTGTGGAGCATAGGTCCTGTGTACATCCCGCAGAGACACACAGTAGCACTGTTCATGTGATACCTCCCTTGCTGTTTGCATGACACGTTGTCCTGGTACCACCACAGCAGCAGTACTGTGTAGTGGTGCAGTTGACACCTGCCTCTGCTGTTCACAGGACACTACCATGGAGAGGTGACACTACTGTGTACACTGCCCATGTGCTGACACGTGGACCTGCCAGACTGCATTGTTGCCCACTGTGCACCTGTGCAGCTACTACATGTCCTTTGGGCATGGTTACTTGGTGTCCTTTCCATTTAGACTAGCTATCATGCTACTACTCTGTCCCATACCTACAGGCCATATGTTATTGTACATTCAATAGGCGATACCTGTGTTATGTATGATATGCCTGTGATACTGTGTATAATATCTGTCATATCTACCTAGACAACTTTACATTACACATATTTCACATATGCAGGGCATACTTGCACATCGGCCACACCTTACATATGACATCAACGGTATATGCTCATACACATGCGTGCTGTGACAGTATACATACATGTACTATCCCCTGCTATGGCGCTTCCTTGTTGGACATCCACTGCCAGCAACAGCGTGTGGTATGGCATTGTTCTCTTTAATGCCCTCCTGTGGCATCCCTTGTGGTATCTCCTCTGTGTACATGATGTCCCACTGCTGTACACACGGTGTCTACAAGTGTTGGTATGCTCAACAGGATATCACTACATAACTACCTTTCACCACTTTCTGCATTATGGACAAGTGTAATTAATTACAATCACCATTCACATACGGTACAGCTTATTAATACAGATCATGCATTACACAACCTTACATATCGTGTGTTCTACATACCTTGTTGGTGTGTCGTTCCATGTATTGTGTATCGTTTTTCCGTTTCCTTTCGTTTTCGGTAGTACAATGCTGTTTCGGTATGAGCATACGGTTTGAATGTGCTGAGAGTCCTCCTTATATACGTCGATACCTGCAACATGTGGATTCATCCCACCAATTGCTGTTCCTCAGTGAGTAATTACGTGCATATCACCTGTGCATCTACTCCATTCGGAAATTACGCGTCGATACAGGGGTATATATGGAATCTCCACCTGGGTGTTGGCTATTCGCCCTACCTTCGTGGAGATGGTCTGTATTGTGTTATGTTATGTGTAACTGCAACTGCTATGCATAGCGAAATGTATATTTTGAAGTCGTGTCACCCGTGGATTGTGTGTGACAGGTGTAGTATTTGATTCGACATGTGGGTGTACCTGTCCTGCCGACGACTGATAACGGGGTATTGCATTCAGAACTGTAACATGGCTGTTGTATTCCTTTATACAAAGCATGCAAGTATGCATCCGCCTTTAATTGTGTCTCCCACGTGATATGTTGTGGTTGTGCAGATGTCATTGACTGACTGTATGTTTGTGCTGCTATTACAGTTTGTATTCCTTTAATATCTACGGTGGGGGATATCGGTGGTTGTACGTGACGGATATGGGTTGTAGGCCTTGCATCTCTACATGGACAGTATAGTTGTCTGTGTGCTCCATCCCTACTTGGAGAGGTAACAGTTAATAGTCTTTTGTTATGGGAGTGTGGGTTGGGCTGTTGTTAATTAGTTCCGATATCATCTGCACGTGGCCTTGCTGCATGTATACCTCCATAACTTCTGTGGTATATCAGCAGCTATGTGTACGTGAGTAATTACGTGCATATCACCTGTGAATCTACTCCATTCGGTAATTACGCGTCGATACTGGGGTATAATTGGATTCTCTGCCTGGGCGTTGGATATTTGCCCTACCTTCGTGGAGATGGTCTGTATTGTCTTATGTTATGTGTAACTGCATCTGCTATGCATAGGGATAAGTATATTCCGCATTCAAGTCACCGGTGGATTGTGTGTGACAGGTGTAGTATTTGGTTCGACATGTGGGTGTACCTGTCCTGCCGACGAATGATAACGGAGTATTGCATTCCAAACTGTAACATGGCTATTGTTTGCATTTATACAATGCATGCAATTATGCATCCGCCTTTAATTGTGTCTCCCACGCGATATGTTGTGGTTATGCTGATGTCATTGACTGACTGTATGTTTGTGCTGCTATTACGGTTTGTATTCCTTTATTATCTCCAGTGGGGGATATCGGTGGTTGTACGTCACGGATACGGTTTGTGGGCCTTGCATCTCTACATAACCCGTATAGTTGTCTGTGTGCTCCATCCCTACTTGGAGAGTTAACGGTTAATGGTCTTTTGTTATGGGATTGTAGGTTGGGCTATTGTCATGTGGTGTCGGTATCGCCTGCAGGTGAGCTTGATGCATGTATACCTCCATAACATCTGTGGTATATCAGCGGTTATGTGTACGTGACAACTATCCCTTGTCAGTCTGTCCCAGATATTTGCAGTCATTGTGGTCCTGTTGTTGGGATAGCCTGTTTGCCAGTGGTTGCCACATATTCAGATGGGAATTGATTGTTTGACACTTGTAGAACACACAGCGGTGTTTACGGGCCAACACGTGGCTATGGTCAGTACTGGGGTAGCACATACATATTTCCGCGATACATACCTATTGCTGTGTGACTTTGCCAACGTATCATATTGCATGTAACATATCGGTGTCGTACATGCAGGCATGACTATTACATACGTCCTTTCCATTTCTTAGGGGAATATTCCTGTGCTACCATCTGGGACATATTCACTTCGTATCGTTCTATGTCACGACACACCTAGCCAGGGTGGGGCTGTCACTACTACTGTGGGAGTAGTAGTGAACATATGCCTGGGCTAGTCTACCATATGCCTACACCTAATATTCTGCTCTGCCTCTAACTTGGCACCAACATACACATGTTGCAGACACACACACATTACATTCACACAGTGACGCACACGGCACCCTCAGCGCACTTGTACACATACTACGGCACTCACCGGGACGGTTGCACACAGTACCTATGTCGACCGTGACACCGGCGGCAGTGTCTACCTCGCCCTTCATATCATCATACTATTACACGCGCATGTACTGTTACAGTACTGTGTTCTGGCGGTCTTTCAGCCTCGCGGTTATGCATATAGGTATGTTACACGTTCCATGGTTGGCGGTATCCTCTTATTTTGAACCTCCCGGATGTTCAGATTGTCGTTGCACTATGTATACTATGTACAGATATCGCGGGATACCTCTCAGTCACCTTATATCCCTCTAATTCCCTGTCTTGTCTGTATTATATATGTGTATATGTGTACATAGTTATCTATATATATATCATATATATATATATATATATATATATATATATATATATATATACATATATATATATATATATATATTTATGTGTATACATCTTGTGGCGACCGTGGCAGGCACACAGCAATGCATATGCTGTAGGACTCACGTACTGTTCAGGTGTTGGCGTCAGATGTTCCGCTGGCTGTTGGGTTTACAGTGTTTGGGGGTTGCCTATGTTGGGGTCACACATAAGGCCACCCATACATTACACTTTACAGGTGGTCATGTTTGTGTGCCATCCATTTCACTGTGTGTGCAGGTGGGGAGGTGTCAGTCCATGGGGCCTACGCTGTCAGAGTATGTGCTATACGTTCCCTCTTTGCCAAGGCGTAGGCATATTGGGTATGCCTCCGTCTGCCTACTGGGGCTGGCACAGTGTGTTCCTGGTCCGGAACCCTTTGTGCCTGGACTGGCCTTGGCAATTGTGGTGGGCTTTGTGGCCCTTCACCAGTATGTCCCTGCAGCAGCTGCTTCCGCAGGATCATATTATGTAGCATGGCACATACTATGAATATGTGGGCACATGTGCCTGGAGAGTACTGCAAGGCTCCACCAGATGTATCCAAGCACCGGAACCATGATTTCAGCATCCCGAACACATGCTCTATGATTATTCTAGTTTGTGCGTGTGCCTCATTATGGCGTTCTTGCATGTGTGTGCGCATTTCTGATGGGAGTCATCATCCACGGCTCCAGTGCATAGCCAGCATCCCCCACGAGATGGCCTTGTGGGATGTCCCCCCTGACAAATACCTGGTACAGCTGTGAGGCATGCCAGATATGGGAGTCGTGGTAACTTCCAGGGCTGCCAGCACACACATCCATGATAATGCCCTGGGCATTGCACACGACCTGGCAATTGATGGAGTGGAATCCCTTGCAGTTTATGTAGCGTCTACCCTGCTCACCAGGTGGTGACTTGATTTATATGTGTGTACAGTCTATCGCACCCAGTACCTCCGGGTATTGTGCCACACGGTGGAAGTGGCGCATATTGCTAGCCAACTCCTCCTGAGATCTGGGGAAGTATATATGCTCATTGGCATGTGGTAACATGGCATCCAGGAACTGGTGTAGTACCCTGGATGTTGATGCCTGTGAGATGCCCATTATATCTCCAGTTGGCCTTTGAAAGGTACCTGTGGCCAGTATTCGCAAGCTTACACATACCTTTGTGTCCACTGGGATGGGTTCCCCTCTGTTGTTTCTTGTTCTCAGGCGTGGCCGGCACAGCTCCACTATTTGCTGTAACATGTCCCTGTCCACCCTGTAACGCTCCACTATCTCCTGGTCATGTAGCCCCTGGTAGGTTACCCTTGGTCTGAACACTCTCCTCCTCCTCCGAGGCCTGCGGTGGTTGTCGGCACCCTCCTCCACAACACCGTCTGTCTCTAACACATGCTGATGGATCACAGCTACGGCAGCGCCCAACATGTACATTTTAAAAGTTGCCCGTGTGTTTACACCTATGGTGCGGCATTTGGGAATACATGGCTGTGTGTTGTATGCATTCACACGTTATACTATTGTGCTGTGCACACCGATGATGTCATAGGGTGTGTTTGTACGGCCGTATCTAAGGGTTATCTTCCGTGTTTTACCGATGGAACTACAACGGTGTTGCCTTTGGTGTTGCATTACTCTTGCCTGCCATGGATTACCTTTCGACCTTCCCTTACTAGTTCTGCACGTTGCACCTACCATTTTCTGGCATGCATCCTGCAGAGCACTGTCATTTCTACTTTCATGGACATGGCATATCATGCGTTTTGTGTGCTACTGCCGTTGTGCTGCCTGTCCGCTTTGCTCTGCTGTGTCAGGTCTTCTATCTTTGCACTCTGCTACCTCCCCTACTTTCTTTACATTCATATGCCTCCCCTATCCCGTTTTGCAGGTTTCTGCATGCAGAGTTGTCAGCTGCCGCCGATTGGCCTTCGTGGGTTGATTAGTGTTGATTGCTCATTAGTACTCCAATTACACTTCTTCCGCATTTCCTTATATTGTTCACATCACCTTCCTGTTTCCGATATTGTTTGCAGGGCATGTGTCACATGACTAGGTTCCGGGAACGTTGACATCCTCGTACACATGCACTTTTGCGCGCATTGTGTTCTCTCAGCTGTACTATTACCCCACACCTTGGTCCTGTAGCTTTGATTTGCGATGTACAGCCCAGGTTTGCTGTGCTCCAATGTGCTTACTGCTACCATGGCACACCCCTCTGCAGATGTCATGTATTCCCTCTAAGCCACTCCTCGGTGTATTACCGCTGCGCTGTTTGGTACAACCTTACTCCGGTGAGGAGTTTGCGATTCAGTATTATCTGCGTCATTTGCATGGCATTGACTACTAATTCATAGTTACCACGCCGAAGACTGCCGTGAGTCCTTGGCAACCCTTGCACCGTGGTTGTGGTGTTCCATGCATACCATGGTGTATTATGCTGTGGACCTGATGTCTATTACAATGCTGTTTTATAACATTGTTATATTATTTCATTATGTTGCACCTTCCGCACACATGTCCTGCGGTTCTGATGTGAGTTACTGTGGACATGCCATTTAAGTTGTTATTTACGTGTTGTGCATGTTTTCTTTTGCCATTCTCTGTGTATTTCGCCATTGGCATATGGTAACAGTGTGATACCTGGGTCTGACACTCTTCCGTTACTCCAATGTTATGTTTGGGAAAATGTAAGCCGTTTTTTTTTGGTTTACATTGCCGTGGGCTTATGCTACGCCTGCGCCACTCCGTGAATTGCTATATGCCTTCATTTGCATGGTGACACACCGCACATGGGGTGTTTAGCATACCTACACCGGGGGCTGCGCAGATCTGGCGCACGCCGGTAGTGCACGTGGAATTGGATCGTACCTGAATCGCTCGGCGGCCATATTTGGCATTGTAACGCCTACACTATGCATGCGCCTGGCGCAAGGTTCATGAATCCCGGGGTGCATGTAAAGTATACTATCAGTAGTAGACTACTGGACCACTTTAAGAACCCAGAATGTAACCTAACATGCCTCTTTCATGTAATTTGTTGCATCTTGTATTATATTTAATAGTACATTACTCAACTATGCAAAAAAAATCAGAAACTGTGCCACCTAACATAAGTTTTATCATAATGAATAACTTTTTAATAAAATGAATAGTTTAACTTTTTAAACTTTAAATGAAAATCGGTGGCTTTTATTTCACATACAGCTAAAAGAATCAAACTGTAACATTTCAAAAAGGGAACTAGTAACCATCTAAGTAGGGAAAGAAAGAAAAATCATTTACCTTGCAAAAAGTAATATTGAGCATCTGTTCATAAGTATTCACGCACTTCTTTAAATTAATAGGAATTCATAAACATGAAATACATTCATTTTCATTTGTCTTTCATTTTTTACTGTTTTTGACTTTTATTAACCAACCACATCTTGTTGCATCTTATGATGGTGAAGGTGGTTTTTTTTTTTGTTTTTTTTTAAGATGAGTTGGAAATGAACTACGTGCCCTTTTGATGCCAAAGGAAAAAGTTTCAGGCAGGTTCAAAGTTTTAGGCAGCCACATATTAAGGAACTGAATCATACTGTCTCCCTCTTCTTTTTCAGGAATCCCGTGAATCCTGATGTTGTTCCTTCTAGTTCTTTTCTAAGTCTTCTATTTTTTTCTCAGAATAAGTTGTTTTGTTTCAGAAGAAATTCAGTGTTATTCTCATTTTCAAGTAATCATCCATCAAAATCAGACAAAGCCTCTTCTATACTCGAGATTTGTGATTGTTGTTTGAAAGATTCACTCAGCACTTCAACTCGCTTTTTACATTCCTCTTTAAAATTGCCTATTTTGCTTTCTAATTTATCTATCTTTACAGATAACTCATTGATGTTACTTAGTATGGCCTGTATGTTTTTTTTTTTTTTTTTGTACTGTCCTGTACATTGTACACTGGGCTTACAGAGGCTCATTCTGAGACAATTAATTCTTTCTAGTTTTCTTGACAGGAAAAAGCAATTAAAAGAGTTTCAGACTTATTATTTTGTAGTCAATCTTTTAGCAGATGTTCAACTATAAATACATCAAGTTTTAAAAGTTCTGTTTGAATTTTTTTTTTTTTACTAAAAATCCTGTCAGAGATGTTAACATGAAGCAGAGCTGAAAAACAGTGCTGATAACTGCTCACCATCTTGGCTATGTCCTAACCCCAATCGTCAAGTTTTTCTGAGATGTTGTATTGCATTCTAATTCTCTGACGTAATATTAGCCATTAACCATATTGTATTGCTCATCACTGCACATTCTTCTTAATATATATATATATATATATATATATATATATATATATATATATATATATATATATATATCTTAAAAATCTGTTATTCATGGGATGTCTAAATAACACCTTAGTTGCACATAAACCTCAGTTACACTTCAGCTTAAATCTGCCATAGATAACTAAACTCAATTTTGTGAGGCATACATAAAAATAATGGACCATGAAAGTTATCTATCTTTGATAGAATGTTTATGTGTTAATATTGGAAGGTATTTGTCAAGGGTTTTATATCATAGGCCCCATTCAAAATGTTATACTATTAGAGTCAGTGTCACTGTCAGCGTCTACTGCAGCAATTGTTTTAGAATGTCCAACATCTGTCATTGTTGCATGCCACAATGTCATACTATATGTATATATATATATATATATATATATATATATATATATATATATATATATATATATATATATATATATATATATATATATATATATATATATATATATATATATATATGTGTGTGTTTGCTTTTGTATATGTTTGTTTTTCAGCCATACTGATGGCTGTTTCAAATTTGAATGAGTAATGACATTTTCTAGGATAAACTGTGTATTGCATGACAGGAAATGCATTGGAGTAAATTAAGTACACTCTGTGATGGACAAAGTGGCCCACAAATGTCCTTCTATTGATATCACCAATACATATTGACGATAGGACAGTGGGAATGTTGAATGATCCTGACCGGCTACCCTCAGCTGTTTATATTATACAAAGTATAAAGACACCTTATGTCCCAAAACATCCTATAAATATGTTTAAATGATACCTGTATAGTATTGTGATATACTTTCAACAAACATGCTACAGTTACAGTGTCATTTTTTATCATGCTAATGGCATAACATACGACTTTCACTGTATTCAGATGGCCATCACATAGTGTTTTATGGCAGAGATGCATTACACATCACTTTATGATAGACAGCATTTTTATATATTACATTGTTATTTATTGAAATGCCTTTTATTACATATGGTGTTATAGTTGCATACCATCACGCATTGTTGTAATGTGACATAATGAACCATTTCCACCCATAGATCATTTCAGTTTGCTTATATTGCATAGTCCTAAATTAATTAAAAAAAAAAAAAAAAAAACACTAAACGGTATAACACACTGATGGAAAGGAAAGAACTTCAGAGCCAAGTGCCACTCTTGATTAACTTTATTAATATAAAACAAATTAAAAGATTAAGTGCTTTCATCCTCAAGTTTACAGGACTTCTTCAGAACAAATAATACTAAAACACAAACCCCAGGATTCATGAAGCTCGGCGCAAGGATGGAGTTAGCCTTGAGCCAAACATGCAGTGTAAAGATGGCGCAGCAGCACCACATGCATATTAATGAAGGTGCACTGCCACGATGTCCATGTGCATAGGAAATGTGCGTGAGTGCAGGGGGTGTGTCTTAGTGCTGCACGGAGGTGTGAACATGTCGGCTGCAGATGCGCAACCTAAAATGCTGACTAGTACACCCTACCTCTAATAATGATCACTCCTGTCAGTGTCCGTGGATACTGAAATGTATGCAAAGCATACAAGACAGTTTTGCAAACACCAAAATAAAAAGGAAACATAAAGGCACGTAGCTGAATATTGAGTCCCCGTCCCTCGAACAAATGACATTTAAAACCAGTGCCCGTATACCATTGTAGTGTTGATTGTTATACCAAGTGGAAGTGAAATGCAGTGTGTTAGCCGGCCACTGCCCTTTGCTAAGCCTAGCCCAATGGTAAGGGTTACCACCTGTCCCACTTTGTGAGGGACAGTCCCTCTCTGGGCAGTTGTGTCCTTACCAAAACTATTAAAAATGTTAAATGTCCTGTGATTGTAGGACATACTTATGTCCCATATTTTATGTAATAGTTCCATAAAATAGTTAATTCTGTATCTAAACTACCTAAATGTCACAAAAAACAGAATAAGCAACTAAACCACTAAAAGAATAAACTGTCACTTAGGCATAAAAGTAAAGTACTCTCCTTTGTACTGACCGTGGGCATGTGTTGGCCTGCAAAATCTGATGTGTGCCCCGAAGATGTCCCACTTTGGCCATCTGAAAAGGTGGCAACCCTACCAATGGTCAGAGCATTCGCTCAATATCTGCCCATTCGTGGTCCAGGTCGTCTCTGTCTGGATGGCCCAAAGATAAATGGGTATTACCCAGGTCTACCTACCATGTCATGAAAGATAGGTATTTGAGTGTACCTATGTGCATGAAGTACAGCATGTGGAAGATCAAATATGCCAGAATTGTCCTCACAACCATATTGGTACCAGAGATATGCAGAGTACGCAATGTGTTCTGTTGTCTGTGCCATGCGACATCAACCAGAGAAGGGAAGGATGGTGTGTGTGGAATATGGGGGTGGGGCGTGACGGGTAATGTAATAATTCACCAAGGGGAGACTGGGTCGGAAGCACAATAGGTGAACTGGAGGTGTACGAGGGCGCAGTGGGTGAATCAGAAAGTAAACCAAAGAACAAACATTCTCATCTACAATACAAGCTGACAGGCCATACTGCAGAACACAATCCCACAAACTTCCCTGAATATGCTTCATTCCTTTAATACTCTGCAACCACTACACCTCAACCCTAATCTAAGATTAAATGGGCACATGTTAAATCTGGAACAATACCCCCTTCTCAAGAACACTTTTATTTCCGATCTCTTTCCTTTCAAACAACAGTCTCTTTCGGATTTAAGAACTAATTTGAATTTACCTAAAAAATATACAATCATATTAAGACAAATCAGAAGTACATATTTACTTGGAAAATTCCTTGGTTTCTGATAAGGATATCTCAATATGTAAAACATTATGGAACCTGTTTCTTAGTTAAAAAAAATGATCTCAAATACTTACAAAGCTATTATGGAACTTAAAATGCATAATGAACTCATTTTTTCCAATTCTTGGCTAAAACGTAATCCCTCTATTACCCATAATCAGATCTCTAAGGCCATAAGAATTAGTTCTAGACTCATATCCTTCAAAAAACTTAAATATACTAAACTCATGATAATGAATAATGCGTATCTTACTCCTGACATATTTAATAAAATATATCCCAACTACCCCCTCAATGTCAATTTTGCCCTAATCAAATTGATGATTTATTACATGTTTTCTGGAGTTGCAAATGCTCATGTAAGTTATGGTGTGCTTTGAGAGTTTTACTGGAGAAAATTGGATATGAAAAGTCTAGTCTTTCTTGGGAATTTACTAATCTACATATTCCATCTCCAGGTTTATCCGAGCGGAATTATAGATTACTGATCTCTATTTTTATACTAATTAAATATTATATTTCTTTGAATTGGAAAAATAGGCATTTACTATCGTGGGAAGGGTTTAAGACTCTAGCTATTAAGCACCTCAAAGCACATAAATATTTAATTCACAACATGAATCACAAACGATTTCTCAAAGAATTTTGGAGAATACTTTTCGAACTTATTTTAATATGATTGCATGTTCGTTTAGGTAATACCAATTGCTATTTTGTTTTCTTTCTCTTTATTTATAGGTGGGCAATGTATAAATGTACATAGTTTTTGATGTTTTGTCCTTCTGTTTGTTGTACATGTTGTTATAGTTTGACCTTTTTTACTTGTATTGGTGTTATTATGGAAAAAACAATAAAGAGAATTAAAAAAAATAAATAAATAACACAATCCCACAAACATATGAACATTTAAATGTGCGATACACATGTACAGAAATGTTACTGGCTCACCCCCACATAATGGTCTGGCCTGAACCGAGCCATCCAGCCCCAACACACCTGGATACATAATTGAATACCCATTATCCCCTCCACAGCACACCACCCCCCCTTGCTGAATGTCCACCAAAACCACCCATACAAGGGCTGTTAGCTTGGCACAGCCATATCTGCACATAGTGACCCATACCCACATCTACTAGGCAGTGTGTGTAGGTGAGAGACATCTGCAACAGAGATATAGTAGACATACATTAAGTGTGGCACACATGCCTGTCCACGTGAATGGATGCCATTGTCGCCACAACCCCACTCGCTAATAGACTCACAATGACACTCTTTGCCAGGGCCACAAATATACAACCTAACTACTTTGTTTGCCACACTGCAGTAAGGCACAGGACTACATGCACCACAGGGGATATCTGGAGGTTCTATGGGCTAGGGCATGTGGAAGTGTTTGACATCTGTTGGTATGCCAATGAGGGTTATACTGGGAGTGACTGGGGTTGGGAGCATCATAACCCATACGCAGACACAAGGTGTCAGTACTGACATGCATGTATGCATTGCTGCATAGGTGTGTACTGGTTGGCTGTGCAAGATGGCTGTACAAGGCTGGGTGGGGGGTACTCCTTGACATCGCGTCAACCAATAATGGTGTGCAGTGCAGGGGTGCAGTCTCTGCAATGTCCCACACAGATGGCTACTGCATGATCTGCCCTGACATCCTGGTTACCAATGTGTATGGCCATAGCTTTGTAATGCATGCCATGTCTGTGTTTGATAGTCCTTCACATGGACATTGCCTGGGATGTGCATGTCCCACAATACTGTACAGTGACATGTACAGGTGTTCCTGGTTTGGCAGGCACATGTGTACACAGACTTATCCCACGATATGCCAATACTGTCCTGGTGTGGTGAAACCTGCTTATAGTGAGCAGGTTGACCCTGCTCTTGCATTGATAGTATGATACAGGTATTCCCTGGTGTCAGTGGTATTGGTCCATACAGGGCACATGTGTACAACATTGTATGGCCACTGTGGATCACATTTGATGGCACCACATATGTTGCAGGCATCCAGTGGGGAACATGGTGATGGCACAATGTCCCCAAATATGTGCGTATTGTACTGCTGTACAGGGTGCCATGTCCTCTGTAGGCCACTGCATTCATGCCATGCCTTCTATCTGTCATCAATGTGCATGGTACTAGCAACATAGTGGGATATCCTAGGCAACTGTGTTTGTGCACGGCACATGGGTGCAGGACATATACCGAGTACTAGTAGGGTTGCATACATTGTTCACCAGGCCTTCTGCCAAATGTAGGAGTATGGCTTGCCAACACAGTCCTGTGGTTGACTGACAGCTGTACTCCTCATGAGGTGGCCAATGTGTCATAAGATGGACACCATATAGGAAAACTACAAAATCCGCTCCCCAACATGTCCAATGGTAAGACACTCATAGCCACCTCTACACAGGCTCTGACAGACAGACACACACTTGCCATGTCCTGTATATGAACCGCTACCTACCATTTCACACTGCAGCAATATGCATTTAGGGCACGCGCTACAGCAAATACTGGGTTACACCAACAGGTGTAGACCCAGGTGGGTGACAACAGCAGGATTGACAAAAGTGGTCATGTGATTTGTACAGAGAGTGCATACTCTATAAAGCACTGTACCTGTCTCACGCAGGCAGACACACACACACACACACACACACACACACACACACACACACACACACACACACACCTGGCATGTCTGGGATTAGAACACTGACCTAACTACTTTATTACACTACAGAATTACGCAGTAACAGAATGCACTACTGAGATTACTGGGACACAGCACTCCCAGAGATGCATCTGTAGGTGGGTGACATCATCAACCTTGCCAAAGGTGGGTATAGGAATTGTATGGAGTGTGAGCAGTCTAAAAGCATTATTCAGTCCTCAGACAGACAGGGACAAACACACACACACTCACACACACTTGGCAAGTCTTGGATTAGAACACTGACCTAACTAATTTATTACACTTCAGCATTACACAGTTACAGAATGCGCTACCGAGATTACTGGGACACAACACTCCCAGACGTGTATTTGTAGGTGGGTGACATCATCAGCCTTGCCAAAGGTGGATATAGGAATTGTATGGAGTGTGAGTAGTTTAAAAGCATTATTCAGTCCTCAGGCAGATGGGGACAAACACACACACACACACACACACACACACACACACACACACACACACACACACACACTTGGCAAGTCTGGGATTAGAACATCGACCTTACTTCTTTATTACACTACAGCATTACACAGTTACAGAACATGCTATCGAGATAGCTGGGACACAGCACTCCCAGAGGTGTATTTGTAGGTGGGTGACATCATCAGCCTTGCCAAATGTGGGTATAGGAATTGTATGGAGTGTGAGCAGTCTAAAAGCATTATTCAGTCCTCAGGCAGACAGAGACAAACACACACACACACACACACACACACACACACACACACACACACACACACACACACACACACATGCACGAGTGGTGGGAATGGAACACCTGTCTATCTACAGATCACTATTACAATACTACATAGTTACGAGTTGCGCCACACAGACTACACATTTCAAGGCTGTCATTATGACCTTCTAGGAATGCGGACATCAACAGGGATGCTGGCAGTTAAGGTGTACATACCTGTGAACCTGTGTGTTTAAAGTAGGAATCCATCCTGACCTGGAGTATGCCCATCTGTGGAATGGATGACTACTATCACTATACAGGGTTACGATGGCCATGCCCATACAAATAGAGGCACATATCCAATACAAGGTGTCACTGGGCATGCTCACACACTTAGTAGCACAGGGTTGTTCGGAATGCACTATGTGTCCATCTGCACAAGGGTATACTGGGCATGCTCATACACTTAGTAGCAAAGGGCTGTCTGGGATGCACTCTGATTCTGAACACGAAAGGCCACAGTGGCCATGCTATTACAGTTAGACGTAAAGAACACATTGTAATGGACTCTGGTGTTAGTAGTTGTCACTGTAGCAGGAACGCTGCTCTACATATATCTGACACCGGTCTTATACACAATGTCTTCTGCTGTACCTCACCTTAGATGTAACATCCTATACCAAGCACAATACCACCACTCACAGTGATGTCTTGCTAGGAATGGCAACTGCTTGACTGACACAATGAGCCTTGCTTGGAGTGGCAACTGCTTGACCAACACAATGAGCCAATGTCCTGCTGTAATTATGAGGTTGTCCAGTGTTTGTCATTCTGGGATGACATGACTGACAGTAGAAAGGCCTTTGACACATATCACATGCATCCATGATTCAAGGGAGTGGGGATGATACCCAAGTAACCCATGTAATGCCATTCCAAGGCAAATGTCCTGAACACAGCATAACACCCTGACACCTAGAGGACAACTGCATTGTATGCTTATGCTAACCAGTGCTAGATGTGTAGCATCCATAATCACAGCTGCTCACTGGAGATCCAACAACGGGGAGTACTGACATCTGTGCAGTGAGGAACACCTGGCTAAAGGCTCTGTAGTGCACAATAGCACTGCCACCATATACCTCAGAACCAGACATGTGGGCCATAACACAGGTAAAGACCTCTCCAGGTGGTGGTGTCCCCACATACATAGAGGCCATTCACATGTACTCACCAGTACTCCCACAAAATGCATCATAGATGAGTCAGGTGCAGGACACAGTGTCAAATGCTGCATTCTAGGAAGTAAACCTCAGATACCACCATGCCCTCGGACCACCAACACACATCCTTACTTGTTGTAGGACATATAAGAGTACACCACCATGTGACCCTTGACCAGTGGACTGTACCAAGCTCTACATCAACTGTAGAGAGTACCCATGTACTGACACAGCTGCATCATGTGTTATGCAATGCAATGATATCACTGTCTGTAACCAGGTCAGCTGTACACACACCAGGGGCCCTCGGTTATTTACAGCATTAGCAGATGACTGTTGCTGTACACCATGTTTGGATATGACATACACGTACCTTCCCTGGATATGTACATGCCACACACACACACACACACACACACACACACACACACACACACACACACACACGTAAATAGCGTAGCTGTTGTTGTCCTTTGTGCAGACAGGTGGCTACAGCCATTACACACATGCACATGGAATGTAGGTCCATGGCTGCTGAATGCTAACAGTACATAATATGTGATATCAATGTTGACAGAGGTAACATTCTCTCTGTACCGGTCACCCATTGCACCTTTCATATCATACAACAGTCCATGTGTCATGTATGTCATTACACCTGTCCACCAATTGCAATGCCTATAAACATGGCCAAATGACAGGATTGTAGGACCTACACACATGTACATGTAGTGGTGTGCATTCAGATACCATGCGTGCGCAGTTGCTGATGTATGCAGGTGACGTGTATCTTAGTACATCATGCACGTACAATGCAGCCTCAACACTGCCAACTGTATATGGTGATATGCTGAATGTATGAAAAGATGTACCTCAGGTATGGACAGATGTGTGGAAATAACTAAGTGGTGGGGCATCTTTGCAGATGGATGTTTGCTGAGGATAGCTCACAGGTGTGTCACAAGCGGTCCTACAATGACCTGTGTAACCGGTAAGCAATGGTTTCATTAATTGAAGGGCATAACACACAACATAGACAGTGGTCAGGGTGACACAGAAGGTAAATCACTTGACACCTGTAACAGTTAAGACCTCCCATGTGCATATATCAGCACTGTTGACAAAGGAAGCGTCAGTACACTTTGTAATGTGTGCAGTACTGCTGTAAGTCTGTCATACATATCATGAGCTAGACAGGTGTTTGAGTCACAGTACTGGCATGTGTGGTTGCGTGTGTGTCCATATATGTCACGTATGGTGGGGAATACATCTCAATTGTTACTCACTCTCCTGTACACTAGTGTAGACATTTGTACAGACAGCGATGTCGAAAGCAGGACATAGGCAGGGGCATGTATCTCACACATGTTCGGTATCTGTATGTACGTGACATATGTGTATTCAATAGTGAATGCCACAGTATGTGTGTGTGTGTGTGTGTGTGTGTGTGTGTGTGTGTGTGTGTGTGTGTGTGTGTGTGTGTGTGTGTGTGTGTGTATGTATGGCTGTCTGGTCCCTGGAGTGAGGGTATATGTTACCATACTGAACTGATGAGACACCTCACCCCATCCAGGTGATGCAATCTGCTATCCGTGTTGATGTCCCCGATCTTACGCCATACTGACTACCTGTACATGTGTATTCTCTGTGACATGTCATGTAGGTGCACAGTACTGTAATGATGATTTGTACATAGGCAGGGGTCCTCACCTCAACAGTAGTAACTGTGTGTGAGTGTGTGTTACTGTGTCGGTGAATACATGTGTGTGTGGGTGTGTTACTGTGTCACTGATTGCGTTTGTGTCAATATCTGAGTGTGTGGGTACAGTTGCATGTTGGCATCCTGTCATGGGAATGTGTATTACTGCTTCCCAATGAGGCATCACACTTCCCACTGACCTCAGCCCTTGCCATCAGCTAGACCACTCTTTTACCTCACCACTCCATTTAACTGTACCTGTGATGTCACCCAGTATGGATGTCACATCTGTAGTCACAGTAGCTTAATACACAGCTATCATGCTCTTGGATCAGTGTACATGTTTGGAACATGGGACATTCTCCCTGTGATGTGGCAGCTACAAAGTGCATGCTGGTATATTCATACATACCTGTGAGTAGTCCACATTTACATATGGGACACTAACTGCAAACACTGACATCTACCGGCATGTGCAAATAGACCTGAAGGAGGAAAGCAGAACATCATGACCAACATGCAGTTACTGTGGTTACACAAGACACATACTGTTAACAGTACGAAATGCATTGTACACCTGTAGTACATGGTATGTCTGCTGCCTGTCAACAGTACTCAACAATTGTAAACTACACTTATCTTCCTAGTCTGTTTGCCCTATGCATCTGTCCATATGAGCATGTCCCTGCACCAATGGTGTGGATGGCAGGGATGCGACACAGGCATCATCATATGCACAGGGTGATAATGTCTGCCAGAGGCCTAGGCTGCACCATTGGATGACATCATGTGTGTGTGTGGGTTAGGGCTTTTAATCTAATTGGGTGTGTGTGGATGTTATGCATGTGTGTGTTGCGGTGCCTTACATATGTTTCTGGTGTGTGTGTGTATGTATGCACACAGTTCTGGCAAGTGTCTGGCCTGCACAGGGGTATTATTGAGAGCTGCAGACTGTACAGGCCAGGTTTTAAAGTTCACAGTGTCCAGCCACGGCCATGTGACCTGTGCCTGTTGGGACCATCCAGGGCCATGTGCACGTGGCCTGCTGTGTCATGGTGTGGACAGCACAGCACCAGCTGCACTGCTGCTGCTACCGCCACTATGGGTGCAGGCATGTGAGGTAGCTCATTCACGTAGACCTGAAACAGGTGATGTAGCAGGCCTATGTCCACGTGCCTGATGCTCACTCCTACCAGATGTTCCAACACAGACAGCTCACACTCGCGGATTGTCATGCCACGGTCAAGGACTCCAACCATGTCAGCCAATCATCTATCCAAAGCTTTAGCAATCTGCTGTTTAGCATTTACCATTGCCTGGATGTTGCTGTTTAAAGAATGGACAGCAGCCCTCTGAAGCCTCTGATCTTCTCTGTTGTACCATTCAGCACGTGCCTGTGCCTCCATTACAGCTTGAACCATGCATCTGGTGACACCAGCTGCTGCACTCTGTCTTGCAGGGGCATGTTGGCCAGAGGGCCTCCTACGAGCAGCACTGGCCACATGCCTGTGTGGGGCATCACCAGTCAGTTGGCTGACACCATGGTGTGTAGGCACACCTTCCATAGCTCCCACACTTTCCTGTTCCAAGCTACCACACGCCAACTGTCCTAGCTCTATGGCCACTGGTGATGGGCTATGTGTAGGCATGTGATCTGTGTGCAGGGATGAGGGGGATTTAGGTGGAATGGCAAGCAATGGCACAGATTCAGCCCCTGACAACCCTGCCTGTGCCCCAATCATAAGTTCATCATCACTGCTAGAGTCTGTGGGGACACTAACATCAGATGGACTGCAGGAGGGCAATGCACCTACATCACCTGTGAGGGGCAGACAAGAACTGTACATTACAATCTATACAATAGACACACACACACACAGACACACACACACACACACACACACACACACACACACACACACACACACACACACACACACTATGGCACCCAACATGCATGTGATATGACAGAAGGCATGCAACATGCATGTGATATGGCAGACGGCATGCAGCTCAGACAATAGTTGTAGTTATCATACATCACTGGGTTGCACACAACAGCATGCATGTGTCATAGCAGAAGGCATGCAAATGACACAGTCATAGTAGTAGTTAGCATACATCCCTTTGTTACACCATGTAGACCACCACAGGTTAACAGTACACCTGCCTGATGTGTGGCATATGACCTTGACAATCACATGTAGTATGACATGCGATCTGCTGACGTGAGCAATAACATGCATACATGTTTAACACAATGGTGTTCTGTCAAGTATACAGTGGGGTAATGGTGTCCCAATGCAGTGTTGTTTGTCCGTCCTACAGTTATACTGCACATTTAGCTGATGTGCATGGTCATTGCAGGGAATCATGTGGTGTCTCTATTGCTATACAGTGTGAGTTACAGCCACAGTTCATAGCCATGACTGTGTTCAGATACAATACATATATACTGTGGAATGTAACCCACATCACTGAGGTGTATACACACTCAACCATGATGTGGAATGTGTGACACAGGTCACTAAAGTGTATACGGATGACCCCCCCTGCACATCTGCAACCATATTGCTGCTGCCTGGCAACTATGGCCAAACATGGTGAACTCATTGGTACACAGTGTCCCACATAACATCTGTGTACCACACACACACACACACACACACACACACACACACACACACACACACACACACACACACACACAAACACACACACACACACACACGCACACACGCACACACACACACACACACACACACACACACACACACACACACACACACACACACAAGGAGCAAGGATGACATTGATGTCCTACACCAGCAAGGGGAATGTACTGTATCTGTGGGCTGATGTGGATACTGTACAGGTGACTGCTATGATGCCATGACACACTCAAGATGTTCAACACATCGTATGTTCTGGATTGATGTCACGCCTACACAAGATGTGCACAGGCCTGTAGGATGTCTAGTGTTCCACGTCTGCAATATAACCATTGCACAAAGGCCATAGTTGGACCATGTGTAGCCAATGTACGACAGGGTGTACACACAAGCACATCACGTCTACTGTGTGTGTTGCTTCATGTCTCTGGCCATCCTCCATGGCCATGTGTGTACATGTGTTGGCCAAATTATTGTGATGGGCATATATTTCACATGTCTGTGTTGTCCCATATGACATACACCCATGGATGTCATATGCTCCACTGACAACAGGGTTATGCAGACAAAGAGTGGACTGTTTGGTATGTGGGAAATGTTTTTCAGGATAGTTAGGCAGTGTTGCAGCCAGGCCACTAGATGTCATGGACATGCCAAGATAGCACATCACATTGTGTGACATTCATAGCAGGGCTATGATCCACACAAGTGAATCCTGTGGGCTGGCCATACTCCAGCTCACTGTGTAGTACTGTTTGTATTCCTCACATGTGTAGTTCTGATCTGTAGTACAATTCCCTACAGTGAACAGCACCTCCACCATTGTATGCACAGCTGTCCACACATCTGGCAATGACAGTTTGTGAGGTTTCATGTCGGTGTTTCACATAGTTTGCAAGTGTTGCACATGGGTAGCCATTATGATGCATTGCAGATCCAACCTGTATATTGTGACAGGACCATACATTATGTGTACATGTGGTAAATGGCCACATGGCCGATAGATCTGTGTGTTAAGATGCCTGATAAATAATAACAGTCTCACCTGCAATGAGCTGCTGTCACAGAGGAACATCAGAGGTACCTAAATAGGAGTAACACAGCAATATGAGCATTATCCACACCTGTATGATAGCTACAGGGTGCAATGTGCATGTTAACACATGCACCAGTACAATAGACTATACTATACTATGCGGCATGTGTGTATACATGCCTTGCATATGATGTTACATTACATATTGTACAGTAACACATGCAACTATATGGAATATAGTTGTTATAGGTGCAGTAGTGACTTACCAGGCAACTCCAGGTTCGGTGGTTGAGAGACACCCACCTCCACAATATCAGCTAAGGCTTGTGGATGTTCTTCTGCAGGTGTCACCAGGTTGGCCAGTAGCTCCTCGGTATGTGTGAGTGGGGACTGGGTTGGTGGCCCACCACCTGTTGCACCTTGTTCCCTGGCGATTGCATTTGCACTCTGTTTCGCCCATCTAATGAGGTCTGTACAGTGTTTGTATACCTGTGGGTATGTGCAGTTGTGGCTACCCACATCATTAACCCTCCTGCGAAGTTCCATCCACATTGCATCCCGCTGCTGTGCATCCTGTGGCACATGGCTGAACAGGATATCATGATTGTCATGTAGGTATGGGATGAGGGCCTCATCCTCCAAGCGGGTATAAGGGAGTAGCCTTGCACGCGGCATACCTGAAAGACATGATGATGGAGACAGGTCACAGTAACTCACAGAGACATACAGAGCTACAGGTGAACATACACGTGTATCGCATTATTATGATTAAATAGTTGCCTTTGCAAATCTACATGACACTGAACCACTGACATGTTTGTGTCACACACATGTGACACTCAATGTTGAGTGGATATTATCACCATATATGTGTGTGTGTCACCTGATGAAATTGCTCATACTCCATGTGGATGCTGTCTTGATATGTGCATGTCTGTTTGCCTGTACTGGTGTTCCTACCTATCAGCACATGGCTGGATGTGTCCACATTAATGCAGTCGACCTTGATGCTGTGTATATGTCACATATTTGCTCATGGAAGGTTTTACATGTGTGTGTTGCCATATATATCTATACGACTGCTGACACTGTAATTCAATTCTGCCAAATATCAAATGTGTTGCACATATGATACACATACATACATGGCTAGCTAGCTGGAGAGATAAAGTATTTGCAGGCTATCAGCTATAAACTACAAAGTCAACTAGTAGGCTATATGCCCTGGACCATGTATGAATCTAGGATGAAAGGTTACCTAGCTGTAGCCGACAGGCGGGTCTCTGGGGCCATGTGGAGCAGTGCCACATAACTGATCCACAGGCTTAATTATACATTTACCATGCGGTGATCACACCATGTCTGAGAGGGGGCGATGTACAGCTTTGTGATCCTAGTACTAGGAAGGTGGATGTCCATGAAGTATTTGTTTGAGATCAGGATGTGTACGTGTAGCATGTCCAACATCACTGGGTTTGACATGGATTTATTCAGGGTAGGAACCATGCTACATAGTGAAGATGAGGAATGGGAAGGCTGGTGTAGGCAATCTGAACATGGCCAATACCCCTGAAAGGAAATATGTGGTATGATATGGGTCTCTTGAGTGTTGTGTATGGCTGAACAATGATCTCTATATTCATGGATGGCACCCTGTCATGATTAGGGTTGCAACATACGACTACCTGACAGGTGTGGTGACGTAACTGTCACAGGAAATACAACTGCCCAGCTGCATCCCTTACACAGTGTCCATTATGTTGACCGCTGCCTAGGTGGTAGTTCATGGGTACAGGATTATTAACATATGGGTGACAATGCAATATGTAGCTGTCAGATTGTGGCCATATGTCACACACCTCACCCACAAAGCCCCTTCTGTATGTTGTCCACAATACTCTGAGTCAGCTATTGCCCCTAGGTCATAGTCATTTGCATACTTTTATAGGCAGATGCCTTCTGTTAGTCTGTGTGGTATGGACTACAATGAGGGGGAGTACAATTAATTAACCATGTCTTACTGTAGCTGGCACTGGTGTGATGTGCATGTATTATTCAAACACCTTCTCTAGTGTTGGTTCTGCCAGCAGTCCTGTTGCAAAACACTCCTGTGACATAGGAATGTACATCTAGTATACTGAGTGTAGGTGGAACACAGTATGGGTGATGATGTCCTATGACCTGGCAAGGTTATGATATGCAGTGTGAAATCAACCTTACTGTCATCTACATTTGTACTGCTGACATCAAATAATTTGATCAAGGTTTATGGCCTTTCAGACCAGAATCAGCAGGGTAGTAGTGCAGTACTTCCCATTATCAGTGGTGTCTCCCCCTTTGTGGGTTGTGATACCTGTTGGTGTGCACCATTCAGTGTGGACACAGCCTGACATGAAGCTATGTTTTACTTGATGTGTATGTGGAGAGCAACTTATTTTGCCATATGTGTATGATACAACCTGGGATGTGGACAGATCCCATGCAGCCTGAGTGCAGCTTGTACCTGCATAGTTATGGGTGCAGGGGCTCTGTAGTGTACACGGATATATGATTGTTTACCTGTTGGGGGGCAGTATGTTTATGTTATCCAAGACCCTATCTGGATTGCTTATTCATGCTCAGCACTTGTTCAGAACTTGTAAGTACTACGTAAGCTACTAATTACTATAGCACTCAATCTTCCTCATTACCTAGAGGTAAACAGGTTTTGTACGTACTTTTCTCACTTGCTTAAAGTAAAATAGCTCTTGTACTCACTTTCCTCACTTATCTAGGGGAAATTAGTTGTATATTCAGGCATGTCCAAGGGTCAGCTTCCAGTGTTCTCTCCTGCCTATCTGATGAATCTGGACATCTTGAGGCAATGTAGACATTGCCTCATGTACACAGACAACCCTGTCTGCCTACCACTCAACACTACAACCTGTGAGAGATGCACTTATCTAGCCAAACTGGAGGTAAAGCTCTGTTCAACCAAGACTGACCCTGACAGTCATGTGTAGAATGTAAACATTCGCCCCACACCACACTCATCACATAGTCTCACTGAATCTACACCACCATAATCCGCACATAGTAACACAAAAACATTCACGGAGGCTCTCAGTAATAATCTGTCTAAGCAACAGAGACCTCCAAAGCAAAAACGCAAGCAGCCTCCATCCCGCAACACAACCCCAATGACACATAGCCCAAAGAGTCAGTGTGCCACTCAACCACAGCCAATAAGGCAAATCAACGTACCCAACACACTAGTCATAGGTGACTCTATAGTCAGGCACACTGATGTCCCACTCACCAGGCTAAACAAGGAGAAGTTTACTGTCAGCTGCATGTCAGGTAACAGGATCCGCCACATAACCCATGCACTCAGGTCACTCTACAACAAGTACAAATATGACTCTGTCCTTGTCCATGTTGGTGTGAAAGATCTGAGATGTACCTCCCTGGACTACCTGAAAAGAAACATGGAAGAGCTCTCCGAACTTGTAGGCAGGCAGGTATGACCCAAGCCTGAGTAGCATTCTGCCATCGCCCAGAATGATACCGCAGTAGGAGGACAAAATGATTGACTTCAACAATTGGCTAAGCTTCTGGTGTCATTCTAAGGGGATCCAGTATCTGTATCTATATGCTTGGGATGACATGGTTGACAGACCTCGATGCTTTGCCACAGATGGCCTGCACCTGTCACCCCTGGGATTCTGGATACTGGCTAAGGCTCTTGCTGCCCTTATAGTGCCTTCTTTAGGCAAGGTTCACATAACATATTCACCACCATAACAGGAACAGGCAAGCACAAACTGAGGGTAATGCTACTCAATGCTGGAAGTCTAAATCTCAAAATGTACTCACTCGAGGCACTCCTTGTAATGGAGAACATCGATATCTGTGCAGTGACTGAGACCTGGTTCAAGGCTCCAAAGAGCACCCCTGCACTACCAGGCTAGAACTCATAGCACACTTTTCAGCCATGTAACCTGGACCGGAACACCCAAGGCGGAGGTGTGTCCATAATCATTAAGGATATCCACCCCTCCAAGCTAGCTGCTTAGCACAATGCATCCGAGGTTATCCAAGTGCAACTGCCTCTGGGCTAAACTGCAATTCAAATCGTAGCTTGCTACAGATCACCCACCATGCCCAAAGATTCCCACTCCTCTTTTCTTGATGTACTGGAAATTATTACGGTTCAACCAAACACCTTACTAATGGGCGACTTCACCTACCCCACCATTAACTGGGAAAACTACTCATGTACCAAGTCATTAGCTCAACACTTTCTGGAATTCATAAACAGCAATGCCCTGGATCAACTTATCCACACACCCACTAGGGGCAACAATATCCTAGACCTATGCATTACCAACATGAGTGACCGGTGTGCCACAAACTCCTCGTTGGTCCTATCTGACCATAAGCTAAACACCCTTGACATCCGCATCCCGACCCCACCCCCATTAAGGGAACCATAGTATAATATGTCTACAAAGCCAACTCCATGCTTCTTAAGACAGACGTGATGAACTCCATGACACCCATGCAGATGGACAATACAGTTACAACTGATGAATCCTACACAAATGCACTCTATAAGCACTTACATGAGTGCATGGATTGTACTATTCCCAAACAGAACCAAGACGCTATACTCCTAATTAAAGAAGCCTATCTGGTGGTCCCCTGCCATAAACAAACTGTACAACAGAAGGAAAACACTGTTGCAAAAGAGAGTATAATCCCATGCATGGAGGAGTTTCCTGGTCAGCCTCAGTAAGAAGCTGAGATCCCTTATAAGATCCTCCAAAGCTAGCTACAGAAACAAAACTGGCACTAATTCCAATGACAACACACAAAGCATTCTATAGCTATGTCAAATATCTCAATGTCAACACCCAGATCTGCTCTGAGTTACAGCACAAAGGCACGAACATTATAGAACCAACTGATATTGCCAACATCCTGGCAGATAGGATCAGTGCTACCTTTCCCCTCCTCTCATCCCCTAAAGGGCACATATCTATACAGGAAGAATGCTTAGTCCCTGTAATCACAACTACGCAGGTAAAAGCTGCACACTCTAAAGCCAATATCATAGCATCCATGGGACTGGACAACTTCCCAGGCTACATTTTACACGAACTTCAGAACGTGCTGGCTCCCCACCTATGCACCATGTTCAATAATAGCCTCGCATCAGGCTTTGTGCCCCCTGAATGGTGCACAGCTACAGTTATCTCACTCCACAAAGGTTGCACCACAATGGACCACAGGACCTATTGCCCTATAGGCCTGACTAGTCTGGTCTGCAAAGCTATGGAGCACATCATCATGGATCGCAGTCACAGAGACATTGGGTACCTCCAAACCTTTGACCCCCCCCCCAGTTTGCCTTGGTTAAGGGCAGACCATGCCTCCTAAACCTGGTGGACTTCTTTGAGACAGTTACCAAGGCATTAGATGAGGGTAAGGAGGTCCACACAGCCTATCTTGATCTCTCAAAGGCTTTCAACACCATTCCCCATTCTGGTATTATCAACATACCCATCCACCTGAGCATTAACCTCTATGTCATGAGATGGTTTGCAAAGTGGCTCACGGACAGAACCCACACAGAGAGAGTTGCATACCCTATGTCCAACTGTAGACCAGTTACAAGTGGCATCCTCCAGGGCTCAGTCCTAGGACCCCTCATGTTCGGTATATACTTCTCTGAGGTACAGGCAAGCACAGGAGGGCTTTGGCTGAAAATGTTTGCAAACAACTGCAAACTAGGGGCTATTATTGTTTCCCCAGCTGATAGACACCCTCTGGAAGGGTCGTACTGAGACATATACCTGGTGTCAATATCATGGCCTCAAGCTGAATGCCACAAAGTGCATAGTCATCCCCTTTGGATAAAACTAACTACCCGTTGACTACCACTTAGGTGCTTGTCCCCTAAATACAGAAACGGTAATAAGGGATCTGGGAACCCCAGTAGATAGCAATCTCTCCTTCAATAACCATAATGCCAAGGTGGTTAAAATACCCTTCTACATGGCCACCCTAATCTCTAATGGATTCGCATCCAGAACAAAGGAGACCATTGTGCCTCTCTACTCATGACTTATTAGACCCATTGAAGGATACAACACCCCATTTGGGATGTAATTTACAAGACAACTGCAGCAGCTTGGAAGTCCACAACAATACCACACCAAAAGGATTACTGACCTCAAACAGATGACCTATGCAGCCCAACTAAAAAACTCCAGCTGTACTGGGTTGCATACCGTGTACTCACAGGTGATCTCTGCTTGACATACAAGGCCCATGTCCAACCCAGTATTGCTGGATATGTTCCACCTAAACAAAAGCCCCTGAGAGCCACATGCTCTAGGGATATACACCTAACCACAATGATGACTAGGACGTGCTGGATGGATAGGTCCCTGACCCAGAGACTCCCCATTCTTTGGAACATGATTCCAGTGTACATCAGGCAGGGCCCCTCACTAGCACTCTTCAAGAGAAACCTTGACTTGTGGATGGGAGACAGACATGTACCCCGGGGATCACTGCAGTGGCTCTGCTGGACAGAGGTACAGGGAACTAATGGCTCTGGCATTCAGAGGCACAGGGAACTAACCTAAGGGGGTGGCAGAAGCCAACATACTCTAGCTAGGCTTATAAATACTGGTGGGCAGACAGCCTAGTACCTACCTTTGAACTTATTACATGTCTTATGCGCATGGATAGTTAATTAGCTCTTCCATTTTGCTTTGCTATCATGCTATTAAATTGTCAGGTGACTACAAGTTATATGTATCCTGTTATTGTGTATTGTAAATGCCAATAGACATGACTAATGTTTGCCTAACATAACAGTAATGCTATGTAACTTGTAATAAATATCAGCTTACAATACTGTACATTACACAGTTATTGACACAATATCCCACAATGCATATCATAATTGCACAGTAGGCCAACCTTCGACATGTTATTCTCAGTAATACACCCATACATATGCCTACTGTTACAATATATCAACATATACTCTCCCCTGTTATAGCACATACTTGTTGGACCAACCCTGCCACTGGCAGTGGCTGGTAAGGATTAGTTGGGTTCAAAGCCCTTATATAGCATCCCTTGTGGTGTATGTGGTGTTTGCCTTGTGACCTACAGCAGTACACACATAAATATTACAAACATTACTATGCTCAACAATACATCACTACAAGATAACTTTTTCCACTATATGCATTGCGTACACTTTAAATATTACAGAACAGGTACTACATACTCAGACATAGAGTGTTCTACATACCTTAATAGTAGCCCGAGGCATCATTGACTGTTATTTCAATCCTTTTCAGTTTGTGATTCAATCTTCTTTGTAACGTCCTGCTGGTATATACAGATGGTTTGAATGCGTGATAAGCCATCCTTTTATAGTTAAATATCGGTAACATGTGCTATCCTGACACCACTTGATGTTCCAAAGTAGTTAATTAGATGCACATCAGCTGTGCAGCTAGTCCATTAGCCAATACCATGGCAACAGTGGTGTATAATTGTGTACTCCACTTGGGCGTTGTCCCTTTGCCTTACTTTCAAGGAAGATGGCCTGGATGTGTTGTTTGTGATGTATTTCAACAGCTATATGGAGACAGATAGAGATATATTAGCTTCATGACTCCCGTGGATTGTGTGTAATGGCTAGAAGATGCTGTTCTACATGTCAGTACAGCTGTTATATTTCACAACATTGTTACTTATGCAGGGTTTGTTTGTACCTGATACTTCTGCAGATGTTTCAGTCTTGCAAGGATGTTTGGGCATCTCAAAGCTGTATGGCTATGCATGAAATGTTAGGTGGTTTACAGTGTGCTCACCAGACATCCTTGGTTTGGTGTACATGTGTATCATACTGTGCTGTTAATTGGTAACACTTCCCGGTGTACACACAACCCTCTGAAAAGGGATTATTGCAAACAAACCCTGTAACATCAGCAGCTGTTCCATTGTATAACAGCAACTATTTCACATAGAGCCACGTTAGTGTGTCTCTGCCAAGGTATGTTAAGGCTTCTGCAGATGTCACACAGTGAGTGAATGATTTATGATGTTTTTACAGTTTGTATTGTCATTTTTTTGAGTGTGGGGTGATGTTGGTGAGTGTACATAGCAGATGCAGGTGTGTAGGAACTGCTTTTATACATAATCGATATGTGCATGAGGGTTCCTTCACTATTTGAACACCTATCCTTTAGTGGACTAATACTATGGTAATTGTAGGCTGATTCATTAAGGCACTGTTAATTGGTTCCTGTAGGTGATGTTAGTCCTCGAATCCTTTCGGCAATACATCGGAATGTAATAATGTGTTGCTACACGAAAGCTGTGTATTTCTGTCATAAGTATTTGCAGTCAATGGAGTTGTGTTGGTGAATGACCCTCATTGGCTAGGGTTGCCACCTTTTCAAATGGCCATAATGGGACATTTTCAGGACACACATCAGATTTTACAGGCCGACATAAACCAACAGTCAGTACAAGGTTAGAACTTTCCTTTTTTGCCTAAATATAAACTTATTCTTGTATCCTATCCTGTTTCCTGCAACATGTAGGTATTTTAGATACAGAAAGAACTATTGTATGCAACTATTACATTACATATGGGACATAATTATGTCCTACAATCTCAGGACATTTGCCACATTTAATTCATTTGGTCAGGACACAACCGCCTAAAGAGGGACTGTCCCTTGCAAAGTGGGACAGGTAGTAAACCTATCATTGGCTCATGCCCATAGCACATATTTGTAATAGTGTACAGGCATATACTCTCCATATCCTTTGTTCATAAAGTTTGGTCATGGCAGAATGTGTGATTGCTATGGTCCATGATATACGCACAAAATTCTGATGCCCACAGTACCGGGCCCAAACGCCCATACCCCATATTACCGACAGCGACAGTCTAAGTCGTGAAAGTAACACAAACATGGAACACACACACGCACACACAGACACACTGCTACCCACCACATCCACACAAACTATCCTACACTACGTATGAGAAGGTGGGCCAGCCTCCGTACACCCCCCATGTGGGTGGCTGTGCCCCCCACACCCCTCCACTTTAATATTCTACCTCCTAGATTGCACAAACAGACGCACAAAGCAAACCCACACCCACACATTACAGTCCCCCAGGAACAAACACCACACTCAGAACACACACTTACACACACTACAGCCCTCAGAAACACACTTACACACAGTAATCTACCTGAACTGCAACACCAGAAGCACTGACTAAATGTCCCTTAACATCGGGATTTTAAACCTCGCGCTTCTGGTTTTTCAGTACTGTGGTATTTCGGACTTTAAGCCTCTTGATTACACGTGTCGGTATGTCAGGCAGTCAGTATTTGGTAGGTATCCCATTCATATGTACCTCCATGGTTATGTAGATGTTGTTAACCTATCTATATATCTACATATATATGTATATCCATATATCAACATATATCTCTTTCTCTCTCTCTCTCTCTATATATATATATATGTATATATATATATATATATATATATATATATATATATATATATATATATATATATATATATATATATATATATATATATATATATATATATATATATATATATATATATATACATATATATATATATATATATATATATATATATATATATATATATATATATATATATATATATATATATATATATATATATATATATATATATATCTATACACAGCATACACCTTTCATTGGGTACATGCTGGTTTGTCCTATTTCCACACATTCTTACCTTTTGTGTTTTAACCTGTCAGTATACACAGCTGCCATCGGTACATTTCAGGTAGCTTAGTGGTAGGTTATTGTGAAGATTGTGTACATGGTTGCATGTTCTAATCCTGGCAGTGGTAATTTTACTTCTCAGAGCAGGCACTGGTAGTGCAAGGGTGATTAACACACATTTCAGTGGTTGTGTGTTCCAAATGTTTATTATTCTGTGGAATACTACCTATATATGCAAGCTGTGGTTAAGGTATACTATGTAACATGTAAATCACTCTGACTTTATTAGGATTTGAACCAGGACTCCACAAATATTATGCAAATGCTGTAGCCATTACACTATTGACACTGACGTTCCTTCTGCCTGTTTCCTATGTCCATGAATCCTATGTGTAAGCTTGGCTACACAACAGGCGGAGCCACCCACACCCATTGAGCTTCTCGAAATACCGACATGACACATGAATTGGGAGACTATACATTAACATCCTAACTACATTTGGCATAGCCACTCACTGACACACTTCAGGGGAAACCTTGATGTGTGACTGGCCAACAGTATATACACCCTTGGGATCATGTGTCTCAGGCACATACAGCCAGGGTGTGGGGGAGCCACTGCAGTTCTACAGCTGCAAGACCTGTTGGGGAAATATAATGCTGTTGGTTTGTCATGTTAACATGTCCTTTTGAGATCACTATGTGCCCCTATCACCCTACAGCATACCAGTCTTCAACAGCTTCCAACAACTCTGCCTGGAATCATTTCATTGGCTATGCTAGACAGAGGCTCAGTTACTTCATCAATGGTGCAGGTAAAGCCACCACACTGTAGCTATGCTTCTAAATGCCCTCGGTCAGATAGCCTACTACTTATCTGTGAATCTCTACAGTGTAGGCAATCTACAACATCATACGTGATTATACAGAGTTTTCTGATCACAATATACAGTGTAGATTCACCATGTAGTCAGACAACAGTTAAGTACAGCAATAGCATACAGACTACTGATACATAATCACACCAAAAGCCTATCTTGGAAGCTAGTGGACATGTATAGGTTTCAGGCTTTGTATTGCTTACCAGTAGGTTACCTACAGGAAAGATGGGGCACAAGCACAGATGGGATACATGCCTGCAACAATTCCATACCACCTTGCATGTGTCAGCCTAAGGCATTGGAATGCTGGCCAAGGCTATTGGCTCACCCATGGTGCCATATTTAGGCAGGTCTCAGAGGTGGACCTCACCTCCATGAACTGCACAATAGTGGAACCAATGAGGGTTAGGCTACTCAACACCAGGGGTAGTACTCACAACATGCACGCCCTCACAGCACCCCTCAGTATGGACAACATCTACATCTGTTCTGTGACTGGGACCTGTATAAGGCTCCTGTGAGCACACCAGCACTACTAGACTACAAACCATAACATACATTTCAGCCACTGTACATGGACTGGCACATACATGGAGGGGGTGTATCCATATTCATCAGGGATACCTACACCTCCAAGTTAGTGGGGCAGCATGATACCTCTGTGATCATCCATTTGCTGCTTACATCGGCCACGACTGAAGTGCAAACTGTGAGCTGCTACAGATAACCCTCCATGACCCAGGAGCACCACTACAACTACCTGGAGACAGTGGTAAACATGACAGTCCTACCAGACACCCTGTTATTGGTCACTGTCAGCTACCCCACACTTAAATGGATAACCTTCTCGAGTATTCACTTCCAGGCCTAGCACTTCCTGGGATTTATCACCTCATATGGCCTGTATCAGTTGGTAGATGGACTATTGAGAGGTGAAAACACACTAGAAGTGGTAATCTCTGGCATGTGCAACAGGAGCACTACAGCAGAGGTAAACCGGTCACTGTTTAGATCTGACCATGAACTATTCACTGATGATTTCTACTCCTAACCATCTCCTCCACCCAAGGAACACACAGTGAATACCTTTCCTACAGCTAAATCCACAGTAGTAATGACAGAGGTGGGAGGGTTCACAGCCCCCATGCTCAGGGATGACACTGCTCAAGATACAGACAGAATTACGAATGCACTCTATCAGCCCCTACAAAGATGTATGGGTCGTGCCATCAATGGTAAACAAGGACTACCTACTCCTACACAAGGACACCAGTCTGCTGAACCCCTGCATTATACAGGCTATACAACAGAAGCAGTACAGTAGTCTAGAACAACAGCAAATCCCAAGACATGCAGATGTCCGTGACCAGTATTAGCAAGATATTATGTTACTCATGTAATCATCCAAGGCTGACATCCACAGATAAATAGGAATGGATTCAGAATATGACCACAAAGGCTTCTTTGGCTATGTCAAGGATGTAAGCAGTAACACACAGATTTGCACTGTGCTGGTGCAATATTGCACTGAATATACTAACTCTACTGATATCACCAACACACTTGATGATACATTCGGAGCAAGCTTCACCCCCTACTGGGCACACAACAATACCCAAAACGTACAGTATCCCAGACATCTGTGACATACAGGTGGTAATGGCCCTTTCAAACGGCATGACAGAGCATCAGTAGAGGCAGATGGTGTCCCAGACTGCATTATGCAGAAACTACAAGATAAAGTGGCCCCTCGCCTAATATAGCAATTCAACATCAGCCTCTACACAGGCTACATGGCCATTCACTGGTGCATGGCAACAACTATTACACTCCACCAAGGTGGTGACACAACTGACCATGGTAACTACCACCCCATAGGTCTGAGTAGCCTGATCTGCATGGCTATGGAGCGCATCCTCATGGCACTCATGAACATAGACAATGGTAACCTCCAGACACTTGACCCAACCCAGGTCACCTTGATTGAGTGCAGATCATGCCTATTGAACCAGTTTTACATCTTACAGCCACCTAGACTTTAAGTGTAGGGTGTTGTAGTTCACACATACTACCTGGACATCACCAAGGGTTTTGACACCATTCCCCACTCAGGTATTATTTCTACACTCACCAGCCAGTACATACACTCACACATCACAGGTGTGTTTGACAACAGGCTTACACACACAACCCACATGGTAAGCCTAGCAGCCTCCAGGTCTAACTCTTGACCAGTCACAACTGGTGTCCCACAGGACTCAGTCCTGGGACCCCAACTGTTTGCCATATACTTCTCAGAGGTACGGGCTAACACAGGTGGACTACAGCAGGCCGTGTTTGGCAATTACTGCAGACTGGGAGCCATAACTGACAGTCCAGCTGTCAGAGACATCCTTCAAGGGGCCTCATATAGACCAACAGAGGGTGTCAGAGTGATGGCCTCCAGCTAAATGCCACATACTGCATGGTCATTCCATTTTGGGAAACTCTACACACACACATATTAACACATGAGTGGCAGACAGTATAATTCAGATGACGTAATGGGTATGTGGGGACTACATTACATAGTGATCTCTCCTTTGACAGTTATATGTGCGAAGTAGTTAGGACATCCATCTATGTAGGCCATCTGATTACTTAAGGGTTCACATCTAAACAAACTTAGGTTATTGCAGCCCTTTACTCATCAGTCATCAATCCCATCATCAAGTATGATAACCCATTTTGGATGTACCTCAGAAGACACATCTTACAGCGGGAAGGGCCACGAACGTACTTCGCATAGAGGGATAATACCCTCAGACATGTGTCCTATGCTGCCAGACTGCATAAACTCATGCAATACTCAGTGGCATCTCGTTTACTCAGGGATGATATTTGCTGGCCAACAAAGCCGTGTCCAAGTCAGGCTTAGTGGATATGCTCCACCTATGGGCATCCATGTCACAGTGAGCCACACACTGTAATGAACTACACCTTGCCACAACCATAACTGGAAGATGCTGGAGTGACAGATTCCTGTCACGGGTACTCCCCATTATTTGGAACTACATCCCTGATTACATTATACAAAACCCCTCACTAACACTTCAGGGAATCCTTGCAGAGTGGGTGGGAAACAGTGGATACACCCCAGGGTTCCCACAGTTGGCTCTGCTCCACAGAGAGACAATTAGTTAATCAATGAGGTGGCGACAGCAGACACTTTTGGCTATGCTTATGACTGGCCTCAGGCAGTTAGGCATGTACTTACCTATGTATCTATGAACCTATACATACGGTATGGACACATGCTGACAGCTTAATTTACTGTTTAGGTATTGACATACCTTGTGCCAATGGCAGTTGTGTGTACAATAGTTGAGGGCTGCCTATGTGGGATGCACACAGTAGACCACCTATACATGACAATTTACAGGTGGTCATGTGTGTGTGCCATCCATGTTTGCAGTGTGTGCAGGTGGAGAAGGGTGTCAGTCCATAGGTGCCTACACTGTTAGTGTGTGTGCTATACATTCCATCTTTGCCAAGGCATGGGCATAATGGGCATGTAATTGGGTGTGTATGTGCAATTACAGCTGCAGGGTATCTTAATTATGGGTTTTACAGCAGATACTGTTATCATGGGGCCTTTGGTGTTGACTTACGCTTGGCTGCCATGATTCATCTATTGCCCTTTACTTCACTTTTCAACCCGATTCCCCTCCCATTGTCAGGCATGCATCCAGCTGCCGGATTTCTTGTCTTGTACTTTCCCAACCCAGGATTGTGTTGTGAAATGTGTTATTTAGCTGATCTAATGCAAGTTTGCTTTGTTCTGCTGTGACAGTTCTCTTTTCTTTGCAGTACGGCTCCTCCCCTTTGCTGTTCTGCAGGCAGCTGCTAGCAGCCTTGTTAGCTGTTGTCAATGGCCCACTGTGAGTTCCTAGATGTTAATTACTCATTTGTACTCCAATTACCATGCTGCAGCATTTCCTTGTCTTCCCGTATCCTTCCTGTTTCAGCTATGGTGTGCGCTGCACACAGTCGTTTACCGGGTTTTGAGCACGTTTTCATCCACGTTCACATGGACTTTCGGTTACCTTGTGTGCTCTCAGCTAAGAAAAGTTATGGCTACTTCCACACCCCTATCCTGCAGCTTTGCTTAGCACCAGGCAACCTGGATTAGCAATGCTCCAATGTGCTTACAGATAAGGTGGCACACCCCTCTCTTGATGTCATGTTTATCTTCAGGCCACACCTCGGTGTTGTACTGCTACGCTGTGTGGTACATCCTTATGCCAGTGGGGATTTTGTGATTCAGTATTACTTGACTCATTTGCATGGCATTGACTGCTAATTCCTAGTTATCATGCAGAACACTGTCACAGACCCTTAGCAGCCCTTGTGCCATGGTTGTGGTGTAGCATGCCTGCCATTGACTGTTATGTAGAATTCATGAATTGTGTTACATTGCAGTTTTATGACATCTAAATATATTTTCATTGTGATCCTGTTTGCGCACCGATGCACTGCGATTTTCCTTTGCGTTAGTGTGGTCATGACATTATATTATTTTTTATGTGTTGTGCATGTTTTTCTATGCCATTGGCTAAATATTTAGCCATTGGTATATATATTAACATTATAATACATAAGTTTGGTCTGCTTTTATGGCTCCGATTTTATGTTTGAAAAAATGTAAACCTTTTTTTGGTTTACATTTATGCATGCTTTCGCTATGCCTGCACCACTTCATGAATCGCTATATACCTTCATTTGCATGATACATTGCTGTACATGGGGTAATTAGCATACATGCGCTGGGAGCTGTGCAGCTCTGGCATATGCTGGTAGTGCACGTGGAAACAGCTCGTATCAGAATCGCTCGGCGACTATATTTGGCGTTAGATCGCTGACGCTACTCCTGCACCTGGTGTAAGCTTCATAAATCGCGGGGGAAGTCTTTATGTACCCACATCAAGGCTAGCTCACAATAAGCTAATTAATACAACCAAATTATCTAATCAGTTAATTAATCAATCACATACATAACACAGCCAGAATACCCTAACCAACTTGCCCACTAATACATATGGATAAGTGAATACCTACCTTACTAATCTTAATAACTTTTTAAATTCTAGCTGGTAAATAAAAACCACTTCAAAAAGCAACAACAAATAACCCTCCTTAAAAAATGTATAAAAATATATATATAATAATACTGGAAGCAAAATCACCTTCTTCCCTTCCACAAGAATAAAAGCCTAAGGAATACAACATTTAATTCCCACAAAATCAGAGCATTGACAGTTGTCAATTATTATTTTTTTCACTTATATAAATAAAGAAAAGAGGCTTTCTTCACATAAAAAATAATAACAGGCTCTTAACATTAAAATACTACTTATGGACACATTTTCATTAAGTACGGGGGCTTGAGTAGCATTAGTTTTTAACTGCCATTTCAACTCAAGGAACTCTAAATATTGTTCACTGAGATCCCCTCGATCCCCCAAATTAACCTAATCAATTAAACAAAACTTGAAACGATGTGTGGGATTCAGCTTAATGTGTCTAAACAAGGCATTCTTACCTTCTCTTTTCTTTATATCATAATTATCCTGATACATCCTTTGCCTAATCATCCATTTAGTTTTCCTGATATAAAATGCTGGACAAAGACCACATAAAGTTAAATAAATCACCCCCTGCTGTTACAAGAAAATTTCCAGTTTAGGTGGATTTCCCCATAGCCATTTACAAAAAATGAGGCCCCTTCCAACACATGTTGACACTGATTGCAGTTCCTACACCTCAACAGCCTACCTTCCTGTCTAAATAGCCCTGGTCTTTCAAGAATCATCTTAAAACTAAGAGCCTTTTTATACACCACTACTGGTTTGGGTCCACAACATCCACATGATCTCTATTATCTTCAGAAATAGTCCAGTTCTTTTCCATAATCCCTTTCAACCTCTCAAATTGATCAGTATATGCCAATACCATCCCATTTTTAAAACATTCATCTCCATTACTTATCTTCATCCCATTATCACCTACAGTATCTGATTTAGGCCTATTTGGCTGTCCGAGTAAGGGGGGTAAAATGACTGGTCCTCCTCTTAACACAAACTTCACTAAAAAAATTAGATAGAAACCCATCAGGATAACCTCTCCTAAGTAATGTCTCCTTCAACTTCCCCATTTCTTCATAAAAATCACTGCCACCCAAAATCATCCAGCCAGTCTTACACATTGCCCTTGACTATGGATTTCTTTTGGTGTAGGGGGTTAATGCTTTCAAAATGGAGTCATTAATTGGAATAACTGGATTTACAATAAATAGAAAAATCAGACCCCTTCTTCTCATAATTCTTCCTGAGGGAAATATCTAAGAAATGTACCGAGTTCCCCCCTGACTGTCCATAGTAAAGACCAGAAAATCCATAGTAGTGTGCATGTAGTCAAAAAATGAATGCAAACTTGCCTCTGTATCATTCCAAACAAAGATTATATCATCTAAAAATCACCCATAAAAAAGCCAACTATCCATAAAGTCAAAGTTAAGGATAAAATTGGTTTCCCAATAAGAAAGGACCACGTTAACAAATATGGGGGCACATGTTGCCCCCATGGTGACTCCGGTTTTCTGCCTAAAGAATTGGCCTTTAAATGTTAGGAAATTATTTTCTAACACAAATTCCATAAATTCTCTTAAGACTTCTAATTTAGTGGATCTTACCATTGTTTTGTGCCTTAGGTATTCATAACACCATTCAACCCCTATCATGTGTGGAATGTCTCAGTATAAATCCCGTATATCGATGGTAACAAAAATGATCCCTTCTCTGCAAAAAAAATCATCTGAAACCCTACTTAAAAAATCCCAAAAGTCTCTAAGAAGGACAGGATTAGCATCCAAAACCATCTTAGTAAAAAAAAAAAAAGTATATTTAGCAATACAAAAGGTTCTGGATGCTTTAGCATCCACAACTGGGCAAATAGGGGGATCAGGAACACACTTATGAACCTTAGGGATACCAAAGATCATATGAATTTTTGGATTCCCTGCAAGCACAAAATTATATTCCTGAATGGAAATCTGGTCATTAAGCACCATATCCTCCAAAATTAAATCTATTTTATGGTACAAAATGTTAATTTGGTTAATAGAGGCCTCATATGTATCAGAATATAATAAATTGAACATTTTATTGGTGTAGTCATTTTTCAAAATTAGTATGAGTCCTCTTGCCTTAATGGGTTTAATAACCCTAACCTGCTTGTTGCCTGAAATCTCCCTCAGCAAGGATCTTTCTTGTTCACTAAGGTTATAATATGTCAGTGAACGACCGGAACTCTTTAAAAAAATTCCTGAAATCAAATTCACATAGTTTCTCAGATAATAACAGATTAGGGTGAACCATGAACCAGGAGGTTTAATACACTATGCCTTTTTATACAATTATTAATGCTCCCCTCTGTACGCTTACTATCCTTAAAGTAAAACGAATGATTATTTTTTTCTAGTAAATAACTTTAATTGCATTAAAACCTCTTCAATTTTACTTTATGCAGTGGGCCTAAAAATAAAACCCCTTTCAAAAAGATTAGCCCATGCAGAATCAAAAATAAGACTACTGTAATTAAAAATCTTAAAATCACCATAATCATTACGTACCATCTGACAAAAACTTAATTCTGGCCCCTGCTGGGCCTCCCCCCCACCCTCATATCCATTCCCATTCCCCCTCTTGGCCTTCTCCTCCCCCTGGACTGGGGGATATTTTGCTGCCAATAATTAATTTCTGTTTAATACATTGGGGCCCCCTGCCCCTGTTCCCTCAATCTCTGTGATCTTCTCAAAGGAGGATATCCTAAAGGGACATTCTGCTCATTCATATTCTCTTTAGCTCCTGTTTGAGCTAAGCTAGTCCTGCCATCATTTTCCTGAACCTGTCCAAAATCAAGCTGCCCAGCTACCTGTGTATTCCTAACACTCGGGGGTGGGGGTAAGCAATCCCTTTTTCGTATTCAATAATGTTCCCTGTAATTTCTTATCTTTTTTTGTTTTTAAGTTCATTAATGTCCCTTTCAATACCCCTCAATAAGTCATTATAATTCTCTACTCGAGATTCAAATAGCAAATCATTTTTTATACTATCATCAAGCTTTTGAATACTTTTAATTAATTCATTCGTCTGTCATAGTCTCTAATTAATAGTTCAAGCAACTCACAACCATGCCTGTTGAAGAGCTCTAACAGGTTGCAGTGTAGAATAGATGATATTTCCACAGGCACAGTCCCATGGGTATCCTCTTGACCCATAGACATTGCCTCAAGTAGCTACTTTCCAACTGTAGCTTCCTATATTTGAATACCAATTCACCAGATATGTTTTAAATTGCTGCTCGAGGGTTCCGTAATCTACTGACTGGTTTAAACATTCAGCCAACCACAAAAAATCCCATTGAAGCCATTCCTTCATGTCCAAGTTGCCTCTTGCTTCATAATTTCTCCCACTTACATTCACCTTATGTCCTGGCTGATGAGAACTAAACAACGGAACCTTCTCTATGCTGTCCCGTTCATCTCTCGGTCTTTGACCTGGTGTAATACCAGAAACACTGAGGCAAGCTGTTGACTGACTGTACAACTCTCTACCCACTGAACTCTCCCTCAAACCTGCCTCAGAAACTTGTGAACCAGCCAAAAGCCTTTGTGTTAGCTGGTTTATCAAATGAATTAAGTTCCCAACACTCACTGCGAATGTATCCTGCAGCTGCTGAATTTTGTCCAGAGTGGTTTTCTTCTCCAGTTTCCCCTTCAATTGGAAAAAAAAAATCCAAAAATAATGAAACATGAAACCATATACATACTGTTGGAAAGGAAAGAACTTTAGAGTTGAGTGCTGTTCTTGATTAACTTTATTAATGTTTCAAGCTTTGTGTACTTGATCAGGTTAATTGGGGGGTCCCAGTGAAGAATATTTAGAGTTCCTTGAGTTGAAATGACTGTTAAAACTAATGCCACTGAAGCCCCTAAGTCCATAAGTAGTATTTTAAGGTTAAGAGCCTGTTATTATTTTTTTATGTGATGAAAGCCTCCTTTGTTTATGTATGTAAGTGAAAAAAATAATAACTTATTGATGACTGTCAATTTTCTGATTTTGTGGGGAATTAAATGTTCTATTCTTTAGGTTTTTATTCCTTTGGAAGGGGAGAGGGTGATTTTGCTTCCAGTATTATTATATATATTTTGTAAACATTTTTTAAGGGGGGTTATTTATTGTCACGTCTTGGTGAGTTTTTTATTTACCAACTAGAATTTAAAAAGCTATTATGATTAGTTAGGTAGATATTCACTTATACATGTGTATTAGTGAGCAAGTTTGTTAGGGTATTCTGGCTGTGTTACATATGTTATTGATTAATTAACCAATTAGATAATTTGGTTGTATTAATTAGTTTATTGTGAACTGACCTTGATGTGGATATATAAAGACTTTGTGTTTAGTACTATTTGTCTGAAGAAGTCCTGTAAACTTGAGGATGAAAGTGGTTAACCTTTTAATTTGTTTTATATTAATAAAGTTAATCAAGAGTGGCACTCGGCTGTGAAGGTCTTTCCTTTCCACCATTCGGTGTGTTATATAGTACTAAATTTAGGTAAACATGAATTAATTCTGTATCTCTCTCCCTCTCTCTCTACATGTATATAGGCAAGGCAAATCAGGGCCAGAGGTCCAGGAAGATGATAGGCTCTATGATAATGATGATGACAGACCAAAACCTGCATGTGCCATCATTCCTGCTGCTAGTCATCAAAGATATCAACCACCAAGACACAGAGACAATTTACAGGACAAGATCCAGGAGGTGATGATGGACATCTTCCAGATGGAGATTAGGGACCTGATGAAGAAATCTTTTCAGGACATTGCTTGTGCCATGCATGGCTCCTTCCAAGAGATTGCATGTGAGGTTATTTGAGATGTTCATCCCCATCAGGGTAGGCTCTCATGACCGTAAGCATTGTCTGTATGATCCAATTATGTAATGCTGCCACTGTGTTATTTGCTTTTTCAGAAAAAATAATGTATAGGCACAATTCTGTGAACATAGCATACTGTTGTCTTGTGTGGCTCATATACATGCAATTGTACATCGCAGGTATTGCGTTATACGTGGCATGAGGATAAACAATTACATTTACATGATGTCCTTACTTAATGTAAACATTGCTCCATAAGGGCAGGGGTGTTGCACCTTAACTGAGTGTGTATGTGTGTATTTCTACGCATGCAGTGCAGGATAATATTATGTCCAATACACTGTTGCTCTGTATGTGACACACCTGATTCTTGCAGTTAACATGATGCAAGTGAGATCCAATTATTCTGGTTGTATTGTTGGACTGTATAAATGAGTGGGATGACAGCAAATCAACAAATTTATTATTCACATATTTCACATGAAAGACAATCCCGAGGATTCACAAATCCTGTGTGTAAGACTAAATTAGTCTTATACGGAAATGCCAGTCCAAGAGTAAGATGGCAGCGGACCATGCATATTAATGCGGGAGCACTGCCTCAACTCCAAGGCTAACACGGAGCATGCACAAGTGCAGGGGACGTGTCGGACTGCCGAGCAGTCCAAAAATCCATGCCCCTGCAAGTCTCTCAGTTGGGAAACGTCAACTGACATGAGCTAGTCCGCTCAAATGTGTACATACCCAACACTACACTCCCCCACATTCTAAACCCCTGTACAATTATAAAATGTAAAACTTTTATTTTTTTTTTATTATTCCCGATATAACTTCCCGTATTTGTGTGTGTTTGCGTGGGTTTGCCCATTGCTTAGCTACAGTTAGCAGTTTAGACATCGAAGAGGATAATAAGAAACTCATATGCAAATTAAGCAAAATAGCAATAGCGTAGTGGTAGAGCTTTCGCACAAAAAGGAGGCATTCCCGGTTCAAGTCCCACCACTCCCCTTTCTATTTTCTGTTGGAAAGCTGTATATAAAAATAATTCCTGACATTTATCATTTAAACTTTAGTAAAAAGCATTGAAATGGCCTATGTAGTAGTGAACAAATTGTATATATATATATATATATATATATATATATATATATATATATATGAGAAGGTGAAATGGTCATGCATACTGATGAATGCATAAGTAATGTATCTTAAGCAATGTGAAGCACTGCTAAGCAAAGGTTATCAGTATTAAGCATATTTAAGTATAATTGCTCATAGCTTAGCACTGCTTTAACTAGCGCAATAGCTTTGCGCGGAGCTGCACATCACGCAAACTAGCGCAAACAGAAAAGGTTTGCGTGTAGCTGCGCAACGCGCTAACTAGCACAATGTTGGGCAACGTAGAGCTCTGTAGAGCAACATAGGGCAACATTGGGCAACGTTGAGCAAAGTCGGCTAAACACAGCCACACCTCCTAGCTGGTCTGGCCAGTAATAAAATAAAAAGCAAAGACAGGCCTCGAACTTGGGATACTGTGCACCATAATCACAGTACTGAATCGTTAAGCCATGATAACCTTTCATAAGCATGCACTTTTAACACACACATACATATCAATGGAAGTTTACCCATTGCTAAGCAGGTGTGCCTTCCGCTGAGTTTTTCAAAACTGGCCAATCACAAATAAGTGTGGGAAATGATGCATATTTAAGCTCCATAGGCAGGAATACTTGCAGGCAGCAATGGTCGGTGCTGGAGAGGGATCTCATTTTTTAGCGCAACATTGGGGCATTGAGGAGTCAAAAGTAATGGTTTGGCTCCTCATCCATAATCATGAGGATAGACTCCTGCGGGGCCAGTACCAGGGTACCCAATACAAAGCGGAAGTCTGGGACCATCTAGCTCATGAATTCACCAGTGCCACAGGTGTCCCTCGGAATGGTGATCAAGTCAGACACCACCATGCAGACCTGAAGAGACGCAAGGCAGGTCAACTGGACTAGTGGATCCAGGAGGCCTGTAAGATGGAAAATTCCCCACTACTGAGTAAGTAGCCATGGAATTAAGTATGTAAGAATTCTAGTATATACTATGGATAGGTATGTCTCAATATCACTTCATTGACTTCACAGCTGCAGCTGTCCATGCTGCAAATCAGCAAGCCTGTGCAGATAGGCTGCTAAGGCTGTGCCACCAGGCAGGTTAGTAATTATCCAGCTTGTACTGTTATGTAAAATAAATGAGAGAGCCTGAAAAAAGTGTTTTAACACAATAAATAAAGGTATAATAATTCTCTAATAATTATTCTGCATATACTGTTATATAAAATAAATGAGAGAGCCTCTAGAAAAGTGTTATAAGTCTTTAATAAAGGTATAATTCCTGGAGTGTGTCCGTGTCATTTTCTTTGATATGTTGTTGTACTCTTGCATTATAGAAATAGTACTGCTGTATTAAGCGCTGTTAACACACAGTTGGTTAGGCCCATATAAAGTGGATGAAGGGAGTGCTAGTAGCTTTTAAGCATGTTTACAGTCCTCAACTGTTGGTTCATGACCAGCATGTACAGGTTAATCTGTCACATGAGTAGCTTGGTATTGTGTTCCCCAGAAATGTCATTGTGCTGGCAGAAATGTAGGGAGCTGTTAACATATAACTGATAATTTCACCTAAACATATCTAGATAAGTATAGGAAAGTAGAGCTGTCAGTGTACCATCTCAGCAGTAGTGTGTCTGAGCAACTCACAAAATATGTAGCAGTAACATCTGTATCCTGGGCAGTTTGTATGTCAGATACAGCCCATGTATGTAAAGATCTAGCAAAACCATTTCCCAATTTAAGGACAATTGGGGTAGTGTAATAATACATGCAGGGGACATATAATTGCAGTTAATAGGAATGTAGTGTAAACTAGAAGGATATATAAGTTGTTAATGGAGCTATTGTTTTCCACCCTACTGTATGTGCATAAAAAATGCAATTCCACACCTCAATGGGTATGTCTAATCTCAAAACATGTGTTTGGACATATGTCCTATTGTTTTATAAATATCTGCATTTATTTCAATGCATGTGCCCTGTTCAAATACCACAATATCGGTGGCCTGTTGCCATCAATTAAACCTGCATGCTGTTGTAATGTCCACTGTTGTTCTATATATATATATGCATGTGTCATGCTTGCTGTTCAACTGTTGGAAGTCTGGTGTGCTGGGTTAATGGGAATACTTCTGCATGCTGTTATAACTAATTGGGAATGCTGTTGACTGTTACTAACCCATATTGTCATTAAATCCTCCTAAACATAGAACGTATGGGAAGGCAGGTCCCAACGGACCCACCTGTCCCACCTCAGCTGGCGATGGCACCTGGCACCAGCAGGTCCAGTGCCCAGCCTGGGACCTCCTCCTCCTCCATTGGCCCTGTGCCACCTTTGGGTGGAAACGCTGCAGGGGATGGGGCTCGTCCGCCCATGCAAGCATGGGCGGAGAAGGGCCACCTATCACCCTCCGAATGGTCCGGGCTGTGGTGCGTAGGGAGATCGAGCGTTCTATCACTGATCCTCTATGCCAGCTTGAGGCATGAGTGGCACGACTCATGGGTGAGCCTGCCCCTCCTACATAGCCCTCAGCACAGCCACCCTCTGGGCTGTGAAGGTGCAGTGGTGGCTGCTCATGGGTGGGGATCTCAATTCCAGTGCTTCCATCTGTGGGCTCATGGGCTTGCAATTTTTACCTCCCCAACCTACACCCCAAATATACCCTACTCCCCCCCCCCCCACATTTCACTCTCAAAAAAAAAAAAAGCAATCTCTGCTCCCAAAAAAATTACACCCCATAATAGCTGCCCATTTTGCACACATTACACATGTGACAAAAAAAATGGTATTTTATTTAATTGGCAGTACAACATACTTTGTTGTCCTCACTCTTCTCTCAGGGCTGGAAGGTTTCATATTTCCCTGTTATTTATTGCATATGCACTGTTAGCTGTTAAAGAAGCTACATACCCCTCCCCTACACCCTGCATCGATCCCTTTGTGTATCTTTTTTCCCCTTTTGTTTTTCTTTTTCCTTTTGTTCACCACTCTTCTTTTTTCCCCAATTTCTTTTTCTTGAGCGAAATGAGCATGGGGCACGCATGGTTAAGGAGTAAAGCATAGCGGGTTTTAAGTGTGCGCTTCTGTGCTCTTAGCTAAGCATCGCTAAGCATTGTGCAAACCCGCGCAAACCAGCTTACAACTGCTTAAAAGTGCCTTAGTCACTCTGTATGTCAGGGCCCTTGTTCTGCTCAGCAGCAAAATAAAACACCTCTGTCAGTCTTGAACACCAGACACACTAGACTGCATGAAGTTCCACTAAGCCACAGTAGACATACAACAAGTTGGTGCTGAAATAAATATATCATGCATCAGAATGAGTGAATGTAAAGGAAAAATGGGAATACCATAACACAAAACTTGTTCTGTGGAACTTTACCAGCAGTTGTTGTGGAATTGCATACCATGACTGTGATAACAGAACCAGCCATTCTAGCAGGAAATAATGTTACAGCAGCACTTTACAACCCACACACAGTATCGTAGCAGGACAAACAGTGGAATATCTGACTAGGGCAGAGGGCATACATCCCAACTGTGACTACTTTTCAGGGATGTCCCTGATTTTGAAACATATGTTAACTGTGTCCCTCTGAATCCCTCTGAAAAGTACTGATGTTAGGCAGTATTACACTTAATGAATAATGACAATAATAAGAGTTAGACACCGCTTGTGCTTCAGAAAAGGTGTAGTAATCCATACGCACTGGTTCTCTCGAAGTCTATACTTACTGTCACTATTATTTTGAAGGTGTACCTCACTTTTACCTACCTTTCCCTGACTCTGTTCAGATATGTACCTGAGTGTTTCAGAGGCCTGGCAGATGCAGAAACACACAGGCATATCAGCTTTTCTGCTGTTACACACTGTGCAAATAGCTTTGGAAGGAGTTCCACAAGCATACCCTTATGTAGGAGTATAACACTGAAATACCAAAGGATGTAGCCATGTACTGGTAGCAACTGACTGTAACAATGCCATTGTACCAGTGCTGAAAAGACCTGTGCATTGCACAGACAAAGAATAACAGGCTAACATCTGGCTACTATCTGGATAGGTCCACAGTTGGGAGCTATGCAGACAGACTACTTGCCTTGATAAACTAACAGGTACACAGCAACCCTTTAATTCCAGCAAGATAACATTCATACAGTAATACATAATGCTCTCTGTACATCTGCATCCATACCCAAATGTACAATATACCTGTGTGTTCAGGGTCTGCCAAGGATGTAGGTAGGCATACTCAATACTGGAATTGTCCAGCTTTCATGAGCAGCCTGTGCTAATGTCAACACTAAAAAAGCACAAACTGTTCAGAAGTGAGTACATTAATATTCACAGTATAGCAGTTCACAAACAGTTCATGTGCCAAAAGAATACATCTCAATAACTACTTTTGTATGGCAGTTAACTACTTTTGTATGGCAGTTAATTGTATAAGATGAAAGAAGCTACATACTCTCATGTATCTTGTGTTAGCATTTGCAGGGGTGAGTACAATTCTACACTGAAAAGTGTGTATTGGAAGTGGCAACATTCAGGTCTGAGTGCAACATTTAAATCACTGGCTACACCCCTAGCTTCAGATATAAGAACTATACCAACCTTCTGACTTAAACAATGGTGTCCACAGCAAACAAGTATGAGCCCCACTTTGGAAAGCTGAAAGGGCTACACCTACCTGACTTAGCAATTTTATAACAGTGGGTTGCTATGACAGTGAGTACTGCAATTACCACACAGCAGGCTGCATGCAATTACCAAATGGTGACCATCAATTGGTGCAGAAGCCATCACATGCACATGTGCAGATACCTATAACAGCAGGCTGTACTTGCTGCCCACACACGCAATCACTCCATTGCAGACATTGAGAAAGAGAGAGAGAGAGAGAGAGAGAGATACATTAACAGCAAAGGCAAACTCAAAAGCAAAAGGAACATGGAAATTAATAATACCAACGTATGCAAAGGTAAGGTATGTAGCAGATATGTATTTACTGGCATGTAGTAGATGTTTTTGAAGAGTACTCTACATACTTTGAAACATCCATATGTGGCAGCAGTACGTATCTATGCACAGATGTCCAGCATAACTACTGCCATGGACAAATCAGTGTGTAGCTGTGTGCAGGGGGACATAACTGTGACATATGTAGCTCAGCATTAAATGTCAAACATCTGATCCATGTTATCTGTGTTCTGTACTGTAGTGTGGACAATGGCTGTTTGCGGGAGTAGCGCAAACAGCTATATAAACAAGGATGTGACAGAGTAACACATGCATGATAGTCATATTAACCTGTAGCTTAGCACTGGCAACTGCTGCACCAGGCTAGTATGCTAATCTAGCATTTGTAGCTATATACACACCCTCTAATATTACTGTGTGCTCACATGTGACACCTGTTCATGTTGCAGCAAGGCCCAACAGGTCAGCTGTGAGGTCCAGGGACTTACAACAGTGTGGACCTTGTGTGTGTATGGCACACACATACGGAGAGATATATATGTGTCAGATATATTAACATCTGTACATGTGCATAGAGCAAGGGACATATTGCAACTGTATGTGAAGGGTGGACATATATATGTTGGTGAAGGTTGTTATGTGCATATTTGTATGTAGGTTGTAGTGTGTGGCAAACAAGACAGCATACAGTGCTGGTATATGATATGCAGTGGTTAAACACTGTGGGTGTGATTTGGTAAGTTTACAGTGTTGCAGCCAGTGAGGCCTGCTAAAGCTACATGGGCTGAGAATACCTTCAATGCATTTCTCACAAGACTGTGCGATATCATTACATTACTGTATACCTCACATCCTTTGCATAATTGATATTCCCACCATGAAATGTGGACTGTATATGTGCCTATATGTATATGTACACCAATGGATGTGTATATGTATATATATATATAGAAAGAGAGAGACATAGTCATATATAGTGAGACAGATGCCTGGTGTCAAAGCCATGGCCTCTGGCTCAATGCATCCACTTTTCCAAAACATAATATCCCCACAGTACCACATAGGTAGTAGCCCCCAACATGTTGAACAGGTACCGATGTATACATATAGCCAAGTGTTACGTCATCTCTCCTTTGGTAATCACATTTCCAAAGGTATATTGAAATCCCTCGGTGGATCACAAAAGCAATAAGGAGTCTGCATGCATATCCACAAAGGTTGTTGTACACCTATAATGAATAGCCATCATTGACAGACTTTGTTGCATTTGAACAGGTCTGAAATATACTTCAGGCATAAACCCTCACTCACACTATTCAATAGAAACCGTAATGAGTGTGTGTGACATGGATGACCTAGGCCAGGGATCACTGCAGTGGCTGGGCTTGTTACAGGCATACAGATGTGACCTAAAGTCTGGGAAGCAGCAGCACACTCTGGCAAAGACATCAGATGTGTTCATGGAGAAAGCAGGGTTCCCACCTATGAGACAATTGAGGTCACATGTACGTATATGTATTTGCCACACAGCTACCTGACATGCAATGCACATACTGTTGTCATAGGGATATGTCATACAGTAGTAAAAGCAAAACCCACAACACATTGACCAATAGTGTCACACACATAGAGTACACACACACACTCACCAAGTGCAGGCTTCAAACCCCTGCCTAACTACTTTATGATAATAGAGCAGTACACATTAACACGATGTGCTAGACACATTACTGGAAGGTCTCCTTTCCACAGGTATATTTGTAGGATGGTGACATCATCTGACTTGGCAAAGATGAGCATACCACTTTTAAGGTGTTTCAGTAGTCTTCACAAAGGTTGCTTCTCTCCAAAGAGGCACACACTCCTAAAGTTGGCAAGTGCAGGATTCAAACCCCTACCTAATTATTTTATGATACTAGAGGAGTACGCATTAACACAATGCACTACACACATTACTGTGAGTTCTTTTTTCCGCAGGTATATTTGTAGGATGGTGACATCATCAGACTTGACAAAGATAAGTATACCACTTTAAGGTGTTTTAGTAGTCTCTAAAAAGGTTGCTCCTCTTCAAAGAGATCACACACAAACAGTTGTCAAGTGCAGGATTCAAACCCCTCCCTAACTATTTCATGATATTAGAGAAGTACGCATTAACACGATGCTTTAGACACATTACTGGGAGTTCTCTTTTCCACAGGTATATTTGTAGGATGGTGACATCATCAGACTTGACAACGATAAGTATACCACTTTTAAGGTGTTTTAGTAGTCTCCAAAAAGGTTGCCCCTCTCCAAGGAGAACACATACAGTTGTCAAATGCAGGATTTAAACCCCTACCTAATTATTTTATGATACTAGAGGAGTATGCATTTACACAACACACTATACACATTACTGGGAGTGCTCCTTTCCACAGGTATATTTGTAGGATGGTGACATCATCAGACTAGACAAAGTGGGTTACATTAGGTGACATTAGGTGGGCTTCATAGAAGGAATTCTAAACACTTTGGCCATGTGATCATCAAAGGAGAGTTTACTATCTACCTGGGTCCCCAGGACCATAATTACTTTCTCCGTACATACTGGATTACCACCTATGTGGTAATTTGTGTGCACTTTGTTTTATCCAAAGGGGATGACTATGCATTCTTTGGCATTCTGCTTGAGGGCATTGTTTTGACACCAGGTATCTGTCCCTGTAAGACCCTTCTGGAGGATGTCTGTGTCAGCCATATAGTCGATTATGGACCACAGTTAGCAATCATCTGCAAATGTGTTCAGCCACACTACTCCCGTGCTTGCCTGTACCTCTGAGCAGTATCTACTGAACAGGTGGGGTCCCAGGACCAAGACCTGTGGGATGCCATTTGTGACTGTTTTAGAGTCTGACATGGCACCTGCAACTCTGAACATGTGTGTTTGATCTGTGAGCCAGTTGGCCACCCATCCTGTGACATATCTGTTAATGTTCAAGCTGGTAAGCTTGTCCATGATGCCAAAGTGGGGATTGGTGTTAAAAGGCCTTAGTGAGGTCCATGTGGGCTGTGTGGACTACTTTCATCTCCATCTATGTCCTTGGTAACTGTTTCAAAGAAGTCAACTAGATTTAGGAGGCAGGATCTTCCTTTAACAAAGCCAAGTTGGGTAGAGTCCAGTGTCTGGAGGTTCCCAATGTCTCTGTTTATGGATTAAATGATAATTTGCTCCATAGCTTTGCAGACCAGGCTGAGTAGGCCTATAGATCAATAGTTTCCAGGTTCTGTTGTGGCCCTTTGTGGAGCTGGATGACTGCTGCTGTATGCCATTCTTTGGGTACATAGCCTGTGGTAAGGTTGAATCTGGACAGTGAATGTAGGTGAGGGTGTAGTTCCTTTTGGGGCTGGTGTAAGACGCAGCCTGGGACACCATCCAGTCCCACTGATGCTGTGTTCTTAGCTTTGGAGAGGGCTGTTTTTACCTGCATGTCCATGAAGTCTGGGGCTCTGCATTCTTCTGGGATGGACACAGGCCCTTTTGGGGGTGATGGGAGGAGTTTGCATTGACCTTGTCTGCCAGGATGTGGGCAATGCCAGTTGGTTCAGTATATTTTTTGCCATTTAGCAGTAGCTGACAGCATATTTGAGAGTTGCCACCTAAATGTTTGGTATAGCTAACGAAGGCTTTGTGGTTGTTATTCTTACATTCCTTGGCAATTTGTCTTTAGAAACTGGCCTTGGATTATTTTATGAGTGATCATTGTTTCTTCCTAATAATGATCAGTGATGCCTTTCCTTTTGTGAAGTTGGCTCTGTTATGTGTTCGCTTCCTCCTTCTGTTGTATAGCTTATTTATAGACAATGACCACCAGACTGTTTTTTTATTTTTGGAGGAGTGTGTCTTGGTTTTATTTGGGATGTCTCGATCCATGCATCCCTGTAGATGCTCATAGAATGCCCTTGTAAATGATTTGGCAGATTGTATAGCATAATCCTATAGCAAGGGGGCTTTGGAACTTTCCACTTTGGTCTTGAGAAGTGTGCAGTTTGCTTTTAAAAATGTCTTCACAGTGGTTTCCTTGACTGGGGGTGGGTGGGATGTGGATGTCCAGTGTGATTGCTTTATGATCTGATATTACCAGCGAGGGGTTTATCTCTGTTGTGGAACACTTGTACCCAATGTTGGTGATGATCAGGTCCGGTATGTTGTCACCTTTAGTGGGCATGGTGACCAGCTGTTCCAGGGCATTTGAGTTTTTAAACTGTAGGAAACATTGGGCAAAGGATGTTGTACACAAGTAATTCTCCCACTCAGTGTTTGGGTAGTTGTAATCTCCTCATAAAATGGTGCTTGGTAGGACCTTTATATTTTCCACTGTTCTCAGGAATACTGAGTGAGGTTCCTGAGACAAGGTAGGTGATCTGTAGCAGGCTACAATCTTATAAGCAGCTTTGCTCAATGTTAGTTGCACTTGCATGGTCTCCAAGGCCTCATGCTGTGCCACTAGCCTGAAGGTGTGGGTATCCATAAGGTAAATGGATACACCCCTTCCTTTTGTATTTCACTCTGGGTTTTGTGGCCAAAGATCAGAGGTATTGCGAGTGTTTTACATGGAGCATGTCCAACAGCTCTGTGTTTGATATAGCTTTGTATGTTAGGCAGAGATCACCTCTGAGTAGGCGGTATGGGAGAGAGTACAGCTGGAGCATTTTGAGACGGTCTGTGTATGGCATGTATTTCAGGCCGCTAATGCTCTTTGTGAGGTATTTCTGCAGGGTTTCCAGTTGTTGTAGATGTCTTGTGAGGTACATAGCAAAAGGGGAGTTGTACTCTATTATGGATCTAGTGAGTGATGAGTACAGGGGAACAATGTTCTCTTCTATTCTGCATGAGACACCTTTTGTGATGAGGTGTGCCACATAGAAGGACTTTCTGACTACTGTGGGGATGTGATTATCACAGGTGTTTCCACTGTCCAGCTGTGACCCAAGGTCTCTTATCACAGTTTCAGTGGTAAGTATACTACTGCCTATGTTGTAGTTCATGGCTACAGAGTTTTTACCAAAGGGGATGACAATGCACTTTTTGGCATTGAACTTGAGGCCATGGCTTTGACACCAGGCATCTGTCTCAGTGAGGCCCTTTTGCAGGATGTCCACATCTTTAGTATTTACAATTATGGCTCCTAGTTTGCAGTCATCTGGAAACTTCATTAGCCACAGACCTTCCATGTTAAAGTTTACTTCATGGAAGTAGATACCAAACAGGACAGGAACCAGGACTGAACCCTGTGGTACTGCACTTATCACTAGTCCAAAGTCATACTTGGAGTCTGCTACTTTCACAGTGTGTGTTCTGTCAGTAGGCAAGTTGGCAACCCATCTTGTGACATAGCAATTTATTCCTAGTTTAGTGGTTTTATTTATAATTTCAGAGTGGGGGATGGTGTTGAAAGCCGTGGCAAGATCTACATAGGCTGTGCGAACAACCTTACCCTTGTCTACGGTTCTGGTGACTGCTTCAGTGATGTCTATCAGGTTTAGGAGACATGATCTGCATTTTACAAACCCAATATGGTTGTGGTCCAGAGTTTGGAGATTACCAATGTATTTTTTTATAAGTTGTATGATAATACATTCCATGGTCTTGCAGAGCAGGCTCATCAGGCTTCTGGGGTGCTAGTTCCTGGGGTTCATGGTGTCTCCACCTTTGTGTAGTGGGATAACTGTCGCTGTGCGCCATTCAGCAGGCACAAAGCCTGAGGTGAGGCTATGACTGAACATGGTACGTTGGTATGGTGCCTGTTCATTCTGGAGTTTGTGTAGAACACAGCCTGGGAAGTTATCTGGTCCCATGGATGCTGTGTTCCTGACTTTGGAGAGTGTTTTAACTTGTGCAGCCATGATGAAAGCAACTTTGCAGTCTTCCGTTACAGAGATGCGCTCTTTCATGGGTGAGAGGGGGGTAAAGTTAGCACTGATACTATCTGCCAAGATGTTGGCAATATCAGTTGGGTCTGCAAATTTAGTGCCATTGAGCTGTAACTCAGAGCAAATCTGAGTGTTGCCATGACATGGACCTGTCTGTTGGGCAGAGATCTCCTGAGTAGAAAGTATGCAACAGAGTACAGATTGAGTTAAATTCTGTCATGTTGCATGGGGCAACTGTTTGAGGCCAGTAATCCTCTTGTTGAGGTACTTCAGTGGTCCTTCCAGCTGCTGAAGGTGCCTAGTCAGATTCATCGCAAGTGTGTTGTGGTACTTTCTGACGGGTCTGATGACTGATGAGTAGAGAGAACCTCCTGTGACCTACATGCAAAGACTTTGGCAGTTTGTGGGAATACATAGCATGATTTTCTGACCACTTTGTGAATGTGTTTCTGGAAGTAGAGATGACTATCCATATGTGTCCATAGATCTCATATTATCACCTCCATATTTAGGGTGTTGGCACCTATGTGGTATTTGTATGACTGTAGCTCGAGGCCATAAGTCTGACACCACATCTGTCTGACTGAGACCCTTTTTAAGAATGTCTCTGTTGTCCCAAACATTGATTATGACAACTTTTTTGCAGTCATCCACAAACTTTATTAAACATAGCCCCTAAGTGTTTGACTGCATTTCTGAAAAGTATACACCAGACAGGAGGGGTCCCAGGACTGAGCCATGGGGCACAGCAGTTGTTACCAGCTTGAACAGGAGACCACAATTCTTACCTTGTGTGATCTATCTGTGCCCCAGTTGGCAATCCATCAGATGACATACATATATATGCACAGGTTGTTGATTTTGTGGATGCAACATGTGTCTGGGATGTTGGAGGAGGGCTTTTCAAGGTCTATGTGGGACGTGTATAGCTCATTTCATTGATGTATGTCCTGAGTAACTGCCTTGACAGCAGGTTTGGGAGCCATGATCTGCCCCTGACCAAACCAAAATTGGTAGGGTTGGGTGTTTGTAAGCTCCCAACAGCTCTGTTTATGAGTTCCATCATGATGGACTCCATGGCCTTGCAGATCAGGCTTAATAGGCTTATAAGACAATAGTTCCCATGGTCTGTTGTGTACAGTCACTTGTGGAGTGTGCCAAATGTTGCTGTAACGCATTCAACAGTTTCAAATCTTGTACAGAGGGTGAGTCTCAACAGACTGCTCAGGTGCAGGGTCTGTTTGTTTTGGAGTTCACATATGACACAGCTAGGGAAACCATGTCATCCCATAGACGCCATGTTTTTAGGTTTGGAAAGTGCTGTTTAACCATTGTATATGTGATTTCTGGGTTTTCCCAATCTCCAGGTATGATAATGGGCCCTTTTGTCAGTGAGAGGGGGGTAAATATGTATGAACCTGTCTGGCAAGATGTTGGCAATGTCAGTCATGTACATGTATTCATTTACAGTTTGCACTGACTCAGAACATATATGAGTTTACATTTATATTTATGACATAGGGAAAGAAAGCTTCATGGTTCTCTATGGACTCTTTGACAATATTTTTGCCAGAACATGGATTGGATAATGTTAGGAGTGCTCATTGTTTATCGATGATACTGATCGGAGATTTATTGATCTTCTTTGAATTTTCACTTTCTTTGAACAACTTAAGTACTTGTAGTACATAGTTTGATTATGACAGGAGTCCAATATATTATATGGGTCTGTTTTCATATAACTGTGTGCGCAGGGCAGGATTGGTGAATAGCGACAAGTTTCTGGGGTAAGAACTGCAACTGCCAGATATGTGTGGCATACTGCTGTACTCAGACATAGCCTAAGTGTGTGAGCATGCCCAGTATGACCTTTCAGTATGTTGTTGACTGACATTTGCTTTGTTTATTTAAGTGTATGAGCATGATATTTGTTTAAGTGTGTGAGCATGCCCAGTATGGACATATATACTATATGTGTGTGAAAAATCAAGTTGGTTTTTACTTCAGGGCTCACATTTGTGTTGTACATCGACAGGAAACACACTGTACCGGCAGGGCTTCCATGAGTCACTTTGCATAGACTTATCAGCATTTCTACATATAGGGGGGTTAGCTATTATTTGTACATTTCTACCCGGGGGGGCACACCTGATTGTTACTGTGGGTGTACATAGGATGAGGGTTTACCTGACACTTATACACATTTGCTAGGCCTGCACTGCTATGTCAGGTACTCCATTTCAGTCTATACTGTTGCCTATTGTACTGGCTTGAGGCATACTACTGTACTACAGATCTTAGCTTCCAATTTCACGTATATTAGTTTGTGACTTCATAGCCTACCCAACCTACATCACACTGCCTGGCCTGCTGTTATCTGTCTGCATAGACCTGGGGGGAAGTTCAGAGGGCATGATACAGCATTTGTTAGTGTTTGCGTTAGTCTACAATTGTCCTGCTGTGTCTGTGCCAGTGAAATGCTGTCATGGCTTAGTGGTTAAGTACTGTGACTATAGTGCACAGTATTCTGAGTTCAAGCCCTGTCACTGCTTTTTATTTTCCTGCTGGGCAGACCTGACTGGTTAAGGAACAGTAAAGCAGGTGTGAGCATGTTTACCCGACTTTGCTCAACTTTGCCTGACTTTGCCCAACGTTGCGCTAGTTTGCACGGTGCACAGCTCTGCGCAATTGTGCTTAAATATGCTAAACAGTGGTAAAATGTGCTTAGCACTGCTTTATATTGCTTGAAATAGGGCAATCATGCCTCAGATGGTACTACAGGGCTGCCTATGTTGGATGCACATAGTACACTCCCTATACATGTTTGAAAACAGGTAGTGTCAAGTTAGGCATCCCTTTTATTGTATGTGCGAGTCAGATAGAGGTGTCATTTCCAGGGTTCCTACTGAGTCAGTGTATGTGCTATGCTTTGCCTCTTTGCCAAGGCCAAGGCATACTGGGCATGCCTCCTTCTGCCTACTGGGGCAGGCTCAGGTTGTTCCTCCTCTGAGTCATGCTGTGTCTGTGGAGGCCTTGGCAATGGTGGGGGGCTGTTTGGCCCTGCCCCATGCTGTTCCTGCTGCAGCTGTTTTTGCAGGATCATATTGTGTAGCATGGCACATACCATGACAATTTGGGTACATGTAGTTGGTGAGTACTGCAAGGCTCCACTAGATGTGTCCAGGCTCCGGAACTGTGACTTGAGCATCACAAACACATGCTCAATTATGTTTCTTGTTTGTGTGTGTGTGCCTCATTATGGAGTTCTTGTTCAGGTGTGTGTGCATTTCTGATGGGTGTCATCAGCCATGGCTCCAGTGCATATCCAGCATCCCCCACTAGGTGACCATCAGGGATGTCCCCATTGACAAATCTCTGGTACAGCTGCATCAGATGCCAGATGTGGGAATCGTGATAGCTTCCATGGCAGCCAGCACACACTTTCATTATTATGCCCTGGGCATTGCACACGACCTGGCAGTTGATGGAGGGGAAGCCCTTGCAGTTGATGTAGACCCTACCTTGCTCACCGGACGGTGCTTTGATGTGTATGTGCGTGCAGTCTATTGCACCCACTACCTCAGGGTATTCTGCTATTTGGTGGAAAAGACGCATATTGCTGGCCAATGCCTCACAGGAATTGAGGAAATATACATGCTCATCGACATGTGCTGACATGGCATCCCGGAACTGGTGCAGTACCCTGGATGTTGATGCCTGTGAAACCCCCATCATATCACCAGTTGGTCTCTGGAAGGTACCTGTAGCTAGTATTTGTAGGCCAACACATACCTTAGTATCCACTGGGATGGGTTCCCCTCTGTTGGTTCTGTGTGTGAGGCGTGGCCGGCACAGCTCAACAATTTGCTGCAGGAGGTCTCTGTCCACTCCATAGTGCTCCACTATCTCCAGCTCATGTAGCCCCTGGTAGGTTACCCTGGGTCTGTACACTCTTCTCTGTCTCCTCACTGTGGGTTGCTCAGCAGCATTCGCAATATCACCACCCTCAGCATCTTCCACATGTTGGCTTATGATAGCAATAGCAGCCCCTAACATTTTGTCTGACTTAAGCTTTTTAAGTTTTCCCTCTTTGTATACTGCAGTGTTGCAGAGTTCTTGAGAAAAAACATGGGGGAATGGTGTTTTCAGAGTTTAAAGTGCTGGGCTGGGCTGGGCTAGTCTACTGCCTGTGTAATTGGCTGATTGTGATTTATTTCACCTGGCAGCTCTTCTAGTTCTCCCTAGTTAACTTCCTACTACTTCTTTTCCTTCCTTTTCCCTTTCTGTTTCCACAAGGGGCAGCGCCACGCAAACAAGCACAAACATTCACACATGAGCGCACACGCATGCACACAGGCTTACATAGGCTTACACAGGTTTAGACGGGTGCACACGCGCACACACAGGCTTACACAGGCTTACAGGCATGCACATGTGCGCATACGGTGTAAGCACGTTTGCAAGAAATTTCAGATATATCCATGGCATATACCTTCGGTTTCTGGGTTTCAGTTAGGAAAACTGTAATCACACCTCTTGCAATCCTGAGCAACTCAGGGCAAACACAAGCCACTGTGCTCCAATAAGCTTACAGTCTTTCAGACATACCCCCTCATGATGTCACCTATCTTCTACTCTACTAGTCCTGTACTCCTACACTTACACTCTAGGGACATGGCTCACATACCAGGGAAAATTGGGATTATACTTATCCTCATTTGCATAGGATTGCCAACTACTGCTTGATTACATCTCTCAAACTGAGCTTCCCCCCTTAGCAACCACTACTCAGTAGCCATGTTGTCTTCAGCCTGCCATTCACCTGCATGGCAGAATAATCTTTTTATTAAACATGCCTAGTTTTGGCTATTTTTTAATTATTTTCTGTTTATTAAAGCACTGCATGTTTGCGCGGCACTGCACTATGCTTAAACATCGGAGATCGGGGAAAATAATAAAACTTATTTTTTATTAATTTTCAAAGTATGAAAATGCCAATGGCCTTATATTTGGCCATTGGCATGCTTCCTCAACTGGATGCATCCTTTAGTTGGAGCTGTCATAGCTCCATTTAGCTATTTGCAAAACGGTACTCCGTTACCAATGGAGTACATTTCTGCAAATAACACTACTCTTCCACGGACAGGTTATTGTTTCCTGGATCGCAAATTTACCTCATTTGCATAGCTTTCATCAGCAAATTAGGTCATTTGCATAACATAACACTGTCCATGCAAGAGTAGCTTTAGAAGCTTTCATGCACGCCCCTGCCGACTGTTGCTGGATCGCTCGGCATATATATTGCCAATCTGACGTCTTACACTACTCTTAGACTCCGTGCAAGCCTTCGTGAATCTGGCCCAGTGAGATGGGTACATGCCTTTTTTTACAAATGTTATCGATTTGTATGCATTGCACTTATTTCTGTCTTGGTTGTTGCTGTCTGATGTCCATACCACTCAACCTCTTAGTGCATAAAATCTGGACAAAGCCTAAAATAATGTGGGGAGGGGGGTACAAAGGATCAAAACTAGGGACAGACTTTAAATATTGCTCTTATAAACTTAGAAAGTTACATGAATAGCATGATTTGTGTTAGTATACATTTTCTGAAGGAAACATATCCAAAACTCAAATGCATGCCATTATTTATTGGCATCAATCCTCATTTACTTGCCAGAAATCCATAAATTTTATGAAAAAACAGACCAAAATTATAAGGCAAAAATCTAGACGTTCTGGAAAAAGCTCGAAAGCTGAGAGCTATACTGATGTCTGTTCAACAAAATGACCAGTCCCTGAACTTGTGATTCTAATGGCATGCTGTTACACCGGTGCAATAGCTCTGTATGTGGCATGCATTACACTGGCAGAATAGCTTTAAATGTGGCATGTAGTGGCACATATTGCGCTATGTTGTATCATACTAATGTAAATGCTCTTCATGGGCATTTAGTTGATGCTTATGTTGCATAATACCTGAATGTCTTTTTTCTTATTCCATGTTATATTACAACATGCACAATTGTATTGGCATAGATACCCATATTTAGGTATTTGGCATAGATATACAGTGATTTACATACATGTACATGTTTGTGGATATAGTATGATTGAGACACAAGTACCCTTGTACAGTGGAACTGTGTACATTCAGTTCTTCCATTTTCGTATGCAGAGCTGTCCTTTGCTTGGTCACATACATGAACTGTGATATATATATATATATATATATATATATATATATATATATATATATGTATGTATATATGTATATATATATATATATATATATATATATATATATATATATATATATATATATATATATAGAGAGAGAGAGAGAGAGAGAGATAAATGTAGATACATATAGGTGTTTGTTGGGCTTGTTCTATTATGTTGGCATGACAATATATATGTGTACGGGATAATAAATACTATGTTGTGTACCTATGCATTTTGTTGTTTAATTGTAGCGCATTACTATGTTTACATAATTAGCACAAAGACTTGTTTAGAGTCATCAGCTATGCTGTCTAAATATGTGACATATATTAGCCATTCACTTCATTGCAGCTTGAGTGGACATCCACACCACTGTCTGTAGTGAACATGTGCATGTGCAATGTGCCCTTTAAATGCAGTTGTTCAGTTTTATTGTGTGCATATTTTTTTTGCTTGCATTTCTTTACTGATGTAGTCTTATGTTGTCCACCTCCCTTTCTCATTTTACCTTTGTTTAACTTCCTCTACATTATCATTGTTGTCATGTTGTTGTTGTCATGTAGTTGCACTGTTACAATAGCAACTTGTGCAGCAACTTTGCCATTATGCATATGGAAAGCATATGCAGGCAAGGTCAATTTCCTGTTTTGCTTGTATTCTTCTAAGTACTAAACTGGACTATTTTTTACTTCATTCCTAGGCACAAGCTGGCTTTCCCTATCAAGCATTACTTATACCATAATTAGCAGTTATTATTCCATGTAGTTGTGTGAATGTTTGCTAAGTTTGCTTTCTGATAGGATTATGTCCATTCAATGCTGGTCATACATATATGACAACACATCTTGTTGCCTCTGACATGGTATATCTCTTTCACATATGCAGTCCATTTCACATATATTCAGGTCGTGTACACATAGTTGCATATTCCATGGTCACACACTTAGTTTGCTATAATGCTGCTGTTTGGCATTGTGCTTGTTTGTTTGACTTTCACATGCATGGTTGGAGGCTCTAATCTATCCTCCACTTGCCTTCTCCTGCATTTCCCTGGCTGGCTTTTTTCATCCATGCTGTAGCTTGGCTTACATTTGTACTGCTGACAGACTTGACTGGATTCAGTATTCACTGTGTATTGCAATCACCATCTATTTTATTACAATCCAGAACTACCAGCATTCATACAGCTTCAGATATGCCAGTCACATAGATTGCAACATCTCAGCACTATGGAAACCATAGGTTCATCTGTCTTTCTGCACTGCACCATGGCTGATATGCATCCTTGCCCTATTTGTCCATTTTCCTTCACCCATCCTGTACAGAGTGATATCTGTGTAATTTAACTCTCTTTAATGTTTTTCCAATATTGGTCTGTCATGTCTTGTTTTATTTGTTATATGTTAATCCCTACTGTTTTTCCATCCTCCTCCGCTTTCTCTGTCTTTTCCATTCCTTCCATTATCCCCTCAAACATACATACATACATACATAAATAAATAAAAAGGTGGCCTATGACACCAAAAAAAAAATCTGATTTTTCTATCTCCCTATTTTTACTACACTAGGTTCCTGCAATAAATCAGTAGAGTACTTATCTGGAAATAATGCATTTGAATTCAGCTGTCTAGTAAACAGGCATAGTTCAGTTATGGCATCAACTGCATCTCTTTTCTAAGTAGGTAGAAAAGTCATAACTTTCTACAGTGCTGATCTTTCTGAGTGGGTACAAAAATCATAATTTTCTTCAAAACTGATATCTCAGATATATCAAGGATATATTGAGAAATATTGTAAATGGTGCCTTTTATGTCCTTTTCTATCTTAACTTACTGTGAGTCACTGGTGTTCTTGTATTCCCTCCCCCTTGTCCCCCTACTCTTTCTCCTGTTTTTCCTTCATTGTTTTTTTACTGGTATGGGTAGAGGGATTTATTTTTGCAGGAGTAGACAATATTCTAAAGGGTTAATGCTTCTACATCATGTGCATCAATGCTGACACCCCTGTTGTATGCTTTCATTGCACCTGCTGACATTCAAAAATAGAAGCAATGCCCGAAGCCATACTAGTATGTCATGAATGTGTCCCGGGCTAATAAAATATGTGCCTCAAGAAGAAGTCTTTAATATCCCATTTGAACTTCTATCTCTTAGTGAGATCAACTTCTGTTCAGACAATGAAATTTTATCTAGCATGTCATCAGATTTATTTTGATGCTGTGAGAATAAAGTGTTTTCATTGATTTTCTGTTGTAGAGAGGCAATATCAAATCAGCTTTCTTGAGACATTGTCATATGCCTTCTCTAAGTCTTGGAATGCCAAGTTGTATTCTATATTCATTTCTAGCTTCTTCCCAAGTATCTATCTCACAGCAAACACTAGGTCAGTTGTGCTGCAGCATGATCTAAGGGCCGAATTCACGAAGGCTTGCACAGAGTCTAAGAGTAGAGTAAGACTCCATGCAGCCAACATGTCTGCCGAGCGATCCAGGAACAGCCAGCAGGGGCGTATAAGAGAGCCCCTAAAACGACTCTTTCACGGACAGTGTTAGTTTATGCAAATTACCTTATTTTCTGCTGAAAGCTATGCAAATGAGATAAATTTGCGATCCAGGAAACACTAACATGTCCGAGTAAGAGTATTGTTATTTGCAGAAATGTACTTGGTTGGCAACTCAGTACCGTTCTGCAAATAGCAAAATGGAGCCATGACAGCTCCAAATAAAGGATGCATCCAGTTGATGAAGCATGCCAATGGCCAAATATATGGCCATTGGCATTTTTATGTGTTGCAAAGTAATAAAAAATATTGTTTTATTTTTCCTCAATCTCCGATGTTTAAGCGTAGAGCAGCGCCGTGCAAATGTGCGGCGCACTAAAAATCAGAAAACCATGCAAGTGAATGACAGGCTGAAGACAACATGGCTACTGAGTAGTGGTTGCTAAGGGGGGAAGCTCAGTCTGAGAGATGTAACCAAGCATTAGTAGGCAATCCTATGCAAATGAGGATAAGGATAGCGAATCCCAATTTTTCCTGCTATGTGAACCATGTCCCTAGAGTGTAAGAGTAGGATAAGGGGAGTAACAGAGTAGAAGATGGGTGACATCATGAAGGGGTATGTATCAAAAAGACTGTAAGCTCATTGAAGCAGAGTGGCATGTGTTTGCTGTGAGTTACTCAGGACTAAAAGAGGTGTGTCTACAGTTGTCTAAACTGAAACCCAGAAACTGAAGGTGTACGCCATGGCTATCACTAAAGTTTCTTGCAAAGCTGCTTACAATTTGTGCGCGCGCGTGTGTTCGCGTGTAAACCTGTCTAAGCCTGTGTGCGCATGTGTGCGCCCATGTAAGCCTGTGTAAGGCCATCTAAGCCTGTATACACGAATGTGCACCCACCTAAGCCTGTGTAAGCTTGTGTAAGCCTGCGTGCGCACATGTGCACTCACGTGCATGTGTTTGCGCTTGTTTGCATGGCGCTGCCCCCTGTGGAAAACGGAAAGGGAAAAGGAAGGAAAAGAAGTAGTAGGAAGTTAACCAAGGAGAATTAGCAGAGCTGTCAGGTGAAATCAATCAGAATCAGCCAATTACACAGGCAGTATTGTAGCCCAGCCCAGCACTTAAAACTCTGCAAACGACATTCCCCCACGTTTATCTCAGAAACACTACAACACTGCAGTCAACCAAGAGAAGTGAAAACTTAAAAAGCTTAAACTGAGACATATAAATGTTAGGGGCTGCCATTGCTGTTATAAGGCAACATGTGCAAGATGCTGAGGGTGATGCCATTGCGAATGCTGCTGAGCAACCCACAGTGAGGAGACGGAGAAGAGTGTACAGACCAAGGGTAACCTACCAGGGGCTACATGAGCTGGAGATAGTGGAGTGCTATAGAATGGACAGACAGCTCCTGCAGTAAATTGTTTAGCTGTGCAGGCCACGCCTCACACACAGAACCAACAGAGGGGAACCCATCCCAGTGGAAACCAAGGTATGTGTTGGCCTAAGTATACTAGCAACAGGTACCTTCCAGTGACCAACTGGTGATATGATGAGGATTTCACAGGCATCAGCATCAAGGGTACTGCACCAGTTCCTGAATGCCATGTCAGTACATGTTGGTGATCATGTATATTTCCCCAATTCCCATGAGGTATTGGCCAGCAATATGCGTCTCTTCCAGCAAATAGCGGAATACCCTGAGGTAGTGGGTGCAACTGACTGCACGCACATACACATCAAAGCACCAGCTGGTGAGCGGGGTAGGGCCTACATCAACCGCAAGGGCTTCCACTCCATCAACTGCCAGGTCGTGTGCAATGCCCAGGGCATAATACTGAATGTGTGCGCTGGCTGCCCTGGAAGCTACCACAATTCCCATATCTGGCATCTGTCGCAGCTGTACCAGACATTTGCAAATGGGGATATCCCTGACGGCCACCTAGTGGGGGATGCTGAATATGCACTGGAGCCATGGCTGATGACACCCATCAGAAATGCACACACACCTGAACAAGAACTCCATAATGAGGTACACGCACAAACACAAAATGTAATTGAGCGTGTGTTTGGGATGCTCAAGTCACGGTTCTAGTGCCTGGACACATCTGGTGGAGTCTTGCAGTACTCACCAACTACATGTACCCAAATTGTCATGGTATGTGCCATGCTACATAATATGCTCCTGCAAAAGCAGCTGCAGCAGGAACAGCATGGGGTAGGGCCAAACAGCCCCCCCCACCATTGTCAAGGCCTGCACAGGTGCAGTGTGACTCGGAGGAGAAACAACCTGAGCCTGCCCCAGTAGGCAGAAGGAGGTGTTTCCAGTATGTCTTGGCCTTGGCAAAGAGGCAACTCATAGCACATACACTGGCTCGGTAGAAACCCTGGAAATTATACCTCTCTCTGACTCACACATAAAATACAAGGGATGTCTAACTTGACACTACCTGTTTCCAAACATGTATAGGCAGTGTAGTATGTGCATCTGACATAGTTAGCCCTGCAGCACCACCTGAGGCATGATTGCCATGTTTTAAACAACATAAAGCAGTGCTAAGCAGCTTTCACCAATATCTAGTATATGTAAACAAAATTGCTTGTGCAATGTTGGGCAAGTTCAGGGAAAGTTGAGCAAAGTCAGTTAAACATGCTCATATCTGCTTTACTGTTCCTTAAGCAGTCTGGTCTGGCCAGCATGAAAATAAAAAGCAGTGACAAGACTTCAACCCAGGATACTGTGCACTATAGTCACAGTACTGAACCACTAAGCTATGATAGCATTACAGTGGCACAGCCACAGCAGGACAATTGTACACTAATGCAAACACAAAGCAATGCTGTATCATGCCCCTAAAGAGGCAAATGGTTAACCTTGCTCACACGCCTATGCAGAAAGAGAACATCAGGCCAGGCGTTGTGATGTGGGTTGTGTAGGCTATGAAGTCGCAAGCTAATATACGTGACAATGGACGCTAAGATCTGTATTACAGTAGTATGCCTCAAGCCAGTACGATAGGCAACAGTACGGAATGTAATGGTGTCCTGTACATAGCAGTGCAGGCACAGTAAATGTGTATAAGTGTCAGGTGAAACCCACATCCTATGTACACCCACAGTAACAATCCGGTGTGCCCATGGGTAGAAATGTACAAAGAATAGCTGCCCCCTCTGTATGTATAAATGTTGATAAGTCTATGCAAAGTGTCTCATGGAAGCCCTGCAGGCACAGCATGATCCCTGTTGATCTATGACAAAAAGGTGTGCCCTGCTGTAAAAATACAACTTGATTTACCATACACATATAGTATAAATGTGTATACTGTGCGTGCTCACACACTCCAACAAATGTAGAGGATTTCATTCAGCATCACACTGAAAGGTCATACTGGGCATGCTCACACACTTAGGCTAAATACGGATGTGATAATAAGGGATCTATGGACAAATGTGTATAGTCAGCTCTACTTCCAGAAACACATTCACAAAGTGGTCTGAAAATCCTACTATGTGTTCACACAAACTGCCAAGGTCTGTGCATGTAGGTCAAAGGAGGTTGCCACTACTCAGCAGTCATCAGACCTGTCAGAGAGTACCACAACACACTTGCGATGAATCTGACTAGGCACGTTCAGCAGCTAGAAAGACCAATGAAGTACATTAACAAGAGGATTACTGACCTCAAATAGTTGCCCCATGCAACAAGAATGAATGTAACCCAAGCTGTACTCTGTTGCATACTGTCTACGCAGGAGATATCTGCCCAACAGACAGGTCCATATCATGGTTACACTCAGATCTGTTCTGAGTTACAGCTCAATGGCACTAAATGTACAGAGCCAACTGATATTGCCAACATCCTGGCAGATAGGATCAGTGTTAACTTTATCCCCCTCTCACCCATGAAAGAGCACATGTCTATAATGGAAGACTGCAAAGTTGCTGTCATCATGGCTGCACAGGTAAAAAACACTCTCCGAAGCCAGTATCACAGCAGCCATGGAACTAGATAACTTCCCAGGCTGTGTAGTATCGACTTCCCTGAAGTAAACAGTAACATGGAAGGTCTGTGGCTACTGAAGTTTCCAGAGGACTGCAAACTAGGAGCCATCATTGTAAACACTAAATATGTGGACTTCCTACAAAAGGGCCTCACTGAGACAGATGGCTGTTGTCCAAGCCATGGGCTGTAGCTCAATGCCAAAAGGTGCATTATCATCACCTTTGTTAAAATCTCTGTAGCCAAGAACTACAACATAGGTGGTAGTATACTTCACACTGTAAGTGTGACAAGGGACCCTGGGTCACAGGTGGACAGTGGATACAGCTGTGATAAGCACATTCCCACAGTAGTCAGGAAACCCTCTTATGTGGCACACCTCATCACAAAATGTGTCTCATGCAGAATAGAAGTGGACATTGTTCCCCTCTTCTCGCCACTCACTAGAACTATAAAAGAGTACAACGCTACTGTTGCTATGTACCTCACAAGACAACTACAACAACTGGAAATCCGGCAGCAATACCTCACAAAGAGAATTAGTGGCCTGAAATACATGACATACACAGACCATCGCAAAATGCTCCATCCATATTCCCTTGCATATCGCCTACTCAGAGGTGTTCACTGCCTAACATACAAAGCTATGTCAAACATAAAGTTGTTGGATATGATCCATGTAAAATACTTACAATCACCCTGACCTTTGGACCCTAAACCAAGAGCGAAATACAAAAGGAAGGGGTGTAGCCATTTACCATATGGATATCCACACCTTCAGGTTACTGGCACAGCATGAGGCCTTGGAGAACATGCAAGTGCAACTAACATTGGGCAAAGCTGCCCATCAGATTGTAGCCTGCTACAGATCATGTACCTTGTCTCAGGAACCTCACTCAGTATTCTGGAGAACAATGGCAAATATAAAGGTCCTATCAAACACCATTATATGAGGAGATTACAACTACCCAAACATTGAGTTGGGGAATTACTTGTATACAACGTCCTTTGCCCAATGTGTTCTACAGTTAAGAAACTCTAACACACTGGAACAGCTGGTCAGCACGCCCACTAGAGGTGACAACATACTGGACATGATCATCACCAACATGGGGTACCAGTGTTTCACAACAGAGATAAACCACTCGCTGGGAATATCAGATCATGAAGTAATCACACTGGACATCCACATCCTGCACCCACATCCCGTCAATGAAACCACTGTGAAGACATTTTCAAAAGCAAACTGCACACTTCCCAGGACCAAAGTGGAAAGTTCCAAAGACCTCTTGCTATAGGATAATGGTATGCAATCTGCAGAAACATTTACAAGTACATCCTATGAGCATCTACAGGGATGCATGGAATGAGACATCACAAAAAAAACCAAGATGCATTCCTCCAGAAACAAACACATGATAGATCCAACTTCACTAAAGGAAAGGCATCACTGATCATTATCAGGAAGAAACAATGTTCACTCATAAAATAATCCAAGGACGGTTTATAAAGACAAATAGCCACGGAATGTAAGAATGATAACCACAAAGCCTTCGGTAGCTATACCAGACATGTAGGTGTCAACTTCCAAATATGCTGTCAGCTACTGAAAAAAGGAATGAAATACACCAAACCAACTTTCATTGCCCACATCCAAGGGGACAAGTTCAGTGTAAACTCCCCCCATCACCCCCAAAAGGGCCTTTGTCCATCACAGAAGGATGCAGAGACCCAGACATCATGGACATGCAGGTAAAGACAGCCCTCACCAAAGCTAAGAACATAGCATCAATGTGACTGTATGTTGTCCCAGGCTGCATCTTACACTAGGCCCATAAGGAACTACACCCTCACCTACATTCACTGTCCAGACTCAACCGTACCACAGGCTATGTACCCAAAGAATGGCATACACTAACAGTCATCCAGCTCCACAAAGGGTGTGTCAAAACAGAACCAGGAAACCATTGCCCATCTACTCAGCTGGGTCTACAGAGTTAATGAGCCAATTGTCATGGAACCCATACACTGAGACATTGGAGATCTCCAGACACTGGACTCTACACAACTTTGCCTTGTTAAAGGCAGAGCCTGGCTCCCAAACCTAGTTGACTTATTTAAAACAGTTACCATGAACATAGATGGAGGTGTAAGTAGTCCACACAGCCCACCTGGACCTCACTAAGGGCTTACTACCCCATTCCCCACTCTGTCATCATGGACAAGTGTACCAACTTGAACATTAACAGCTATGTCACAGGATGGGTGGCCAAGTGGCTCACAGATGAAACATACATGTTCATAGTTGCGGGTGCCATGTCCAACTCTAATCCAGTCACAAATGGCATCACACAGGTCTTGGTCCTGGGACCCCACCTGTTCTGTAGATACTACTCAGAGGTACAGGGAAGCATGGCAGGTGTATGACTGAACAGGTTTGCAGATGAATGGTAACTGTGGTCCATAATCGACTGTACAGCTGACACAGACATCCTCCAGAAGTGTCTTACCGAGACAGATACCTCGTGTCAAAACAATGCCCTCAAGCTGAATGGCAAAGAATGCATAGTCATCCCCTTTGGGTAAAAATAAAGTGCACACAAATTACCACATATGTGGTAATCTATCATGTACAGAGAAAGTCAGTATGGCCCTGGGGACACAGGTAGATAGTAAACTCACCTTTGATGATCACATGCCCAAAGTGTTTAGACATTCCTTCAATGTAGCCCATCTAATGTCACCCACTTCGTATAGTCTGATGATGTCACCATCCTACAAATATACCTGTGGAAAAGTTAATTCCCAGTAATGTGTATAGTGTGTCATATTAATGCGTACTCTTGTAGTATCATGAAGTAGTTAGGTAGGGGTTTGAATCCTGCACTGGACAACTGTGTATGTGTGTGGTCTCCTTGGGAAAGAGCAGCCCTCTAGGAGAGTATAAAGAGATCTCAAAAGTGGTAAACTAACCTTTGTCAAATCTGATGATGTCACCATCCTACAAATATACCTGTGGAAAAGCAAACTCCCAGTCATGTGCATAGCACGTCGTGTTAATGCATACTCCTGTAGTATCATAAAGTAGTTCAGTAGGGGTTTGAATCCTGCACTAGACAAATGTGTGTGTGTGTGCTTCCCCCTTGGGAAAAAGCAACATTTTAGGAGAGTAGTAAGAGACCTCAAAAGCAGTAAACTAACCTTTGTCACGTCTGATGATGTCACCATTCTACAAATATACCTGTGGAAAAAAGAGTCCCCAGTAATGTGCATAGCGTGTCGTGCTAATGTGTACTTCTCTAGTGCCATAAAGTAGTTAGGTAAGAGATTGAATCCTGCACTGGCCAACTGTGTGTGTGTGTTGTCTCCTTGGGAAGGAGCAATGTTTTAGGAAAGTAGTAAGAGACCTCAAAAGTGGTAAACTAACCTTTGTCAAGTGTGATGATGTCACCATCCTACAAATATCCAAAAAATCCAAGAAAGTCAGTAGAGGAAACCGCAACCACGCCAACACTGTAGACGAAAAAAATCGCTAAGTAGATTTTTTATTAAAGTTCACAATATACACTCTTAAACGTTTTCGTCATGCAGTTGCTTGACTTCATCAGATAAAAAACTGGGATTTTAGCTCATCTTATATAGCCCTAATAAATTGATAAAGCAATTAATCAATTAGTATTTAAAATTTAAAGTAGGAAACATCCATTTTGAAGAATCCTTAGTTTTTAAAAACATATAAAAATTCTTATAACATTGATATACTTTTGTGTTAATAAGAATTAACATATTTTGTGAATTTAATAAAATTGTTGAGGTTTATGTTAAAATATATATAAAAATAATGAATATTAATAAATAATGCCAATCAAATGAACACAGATAATCTATTGTACTTATATAATGCTGTATTAAATATATATAAAATTATGTATATATATATATACATATATATATATATATATATATATATATATATATATATATATATATATATATATATATATAAAGAATATGTTACATGGAACTTGATGTAAATAAATGATATCTTGTTATTATATTCTGCCTGCTTTAAGCTTGAGAAGTGGAGCAATAGAAATAGTATCATTTAAACCTGGGGACCTGTTAGCTTCAAATGTTATCTGCCAAGAGGTTTCTTTATGTTCTAATTTAATTTCCCAAGGTCCTCCCCTATTGTCCCTGGCCATCATTTCAATAACAAAAAATAAAAATTTAGCAGATGTACTTGCCAGAGTGTGGCGGTATAGAGCATTGTTAGAATTGTTCGGAACTATCTCATAATAATGTTCATAGATCCTTCTTTTTAGGGATCTTTCTGTTTTGCCAACACAAAATGCTTGGCATTGTTGGCATGTCGCCAAGTGTATAAGTCCCTAGCTGTTGCAATTGGAGTAAGAGGTTGCCCTAATCCATCTGTTTCTGGGCATTAAATAAATTTTGTCATTGTTAGAAATAAATCTGCACTGTGTACAGGTTCCACACTTGTAAGTGCCCTTGCGCTGATTTGAATATCTATTAATAACAGTATCATGTTCAAGAATATTCTTAATTTTGTACCCTCTTCTGTATACAACATTCACATTTTTGTTCTTGAGCTTATCAAGGTCAGTTATATCCCTAAAAGCTGCCCACTCATCATTAATAATCTTCCTAATAATACCAGAATTTGCACTATATTGGGTTACAAAGGCTTTACTATATAGAAAATCATGTTTCGAATGTTCACCCTGGCCCGTATTTCGCCTACAGTATTGGCGTGGTTGCAGTTTCCTCTACTAACTTTCTTGGATTTTTTGGTGTGTTTTAGTCAGTCGAGTATACTTTCTGTGTTTTGGCATCCTACAAATATACCTGTGGAAAAGGGGACTCCCAGTAATGTGCATAGCGCATCGTGTTAATGCATACTTCTCTATTATCATAAGGTAGTTAGGTAGGGGTTTGCATCCTGCACTGGCCAATTGTGTGTGTGTGTGTTGCCTTCTTGGGAAGGAGCAATATTTTAGGAGAGTAGTAAGAGACCTCAAAAGTGGTAAACTAACCTTTGTCAACTGTGATGTTGTCACCATCCTAAAACTACACCTGTGGAAAGCAGAACTCCCAGTAATGTGCAAAGCGCATTGTGTTAATGTGTATTCTAGTATCATGAAGTAGTTAGGTAGGGGTTTGAATCCTGCACTTGGTGAGTGTGTGTGCTGCATGTGTGTGACACTGTTGGTCAATGTGTTGTGGGTTTTGCTTTTACCACTGTATGACATATCAGTATGCATTGCACATGTGAGCCAGCTGTGTGGCAAATACATATACGTACATGTTACCTCAATGATTGCATGTGTGGGAACCCTGCTTTCTCCAAGAACACAGCTGTCATCCTTGCCAGACTGTGCTGCTGCTTCCCAGACCTTAGGTCACATCTGTATGCTTGTGACAAGCCCAGCCACTGCATTGATCCCTGGCCTAGGTCATCTGTGTCACACAAAGTAATTACGGTTCCTATTGGAATGTGTGAGTGAGGGTCTATGGCCGAAGTATATGTCATACCTGTTCAAACGCAGCAAAGTCTGTCAGTGATGACTATTCATAACAAGTGTAGAACAACCTATGTGAATATGCATGCAGACCCCTTATTGCTTATGTGATCCACCAAGGGATTCCAAAATACCTTTGAAAATGTGATTAACAAAGGAGAGATGACATAACACTTGGTTGCATGTACACATCGGTACCTGTTCGTCATGTTGGTGGCTACTACCTATGTGGTACTGTGGGGATAATATGTTCCATAAAGGTGGATGACTATGTTTAGTTTGGCTTATAGCTTTACAGCATGGGTTTGACAACAGGCATCTGTCTGTATGATACCCTTTTGGAGGATGTGTGTGTCATCTGAAGAATGCATTATAGGCGACAGTATGCATTACCAGACATGGACGGACATATCCCTACTGTGATTGCTTGTACCTAAGAGAGCCATATGCCAAACAGGAGTGGTGTTAGTAATGGGTGCAGGTGAATACCAGTGGTTACTGGCATTGTATAGTACCTGAAGGATCCAAATGTTGCTGTGTGTCCTACATCTGTGTGTTGGGTGTCAAGACATCATCTAACGATTGGTTATGGTCAGGCTGTTGAAGTAATGTATACTACCAGAATGCAAAACAATGACAGATAGTAACAGTATCACCCACAGCACAGTGTCAAACCATGTCAGACACACATGTGTAGTCAGGTTCCGGAATGTGTGTAGTACAATGCATACTGGCCACCAATAGAAACTATGGAGTATTACTGTGTAATACAGAGCATGTCACCCTGGCCATGTGTCCACTATGCACGTACATGCAGACAGTGCACCTCCACCATGTTCACAACTGTACACCTGCAAATCTGTACTACACACATCCCACACATACTGTCCAGTCTCTAACACATGCTGCCAATACTGCACACATCAGCCAAGTGGCACGTGGCCGGACAATATACAATTGGAACCAACACTGGTGTAATCAACACTACAGTGACAATCATAGCTTTAATGCATCATGCCTGCTTAGCTACACCTTCAAGCACATCATTACACTCTACTGCTGACAACATCCTAACATTGCTATACTGCTATATAGACACCCTGTGCATCAACACCATGGTAACCTGTTCCTGCATCGATGTTACAGATGACAGGAGGCAGCACAGGTTTCATCATATGCACAGGGTGTGTTGTTGGTTTGCCAGAGGCCTACAGTGAGCCATCCAATTGACATGTATGTGTGTGTGTGTGTGTGTGTGTGTGTGTGTGTGTGTGTGTGTGTGTGTGTGTGTGTGTGTGTGTGAGGGGCAAGAATACTGGAATGGGCCAATGTTGTTGTAATGTGTGTGGGTATGTGTTAGCCCTAGGTGTCTGGAGTATGTGTGTGTCTGCATGCACACAGTTCCACCATGTGGCTGCCATATACGGGTATTTGTGGGACAGCCACAGACTGTACCTGCAAGGCTTTACAGATCACCGTCTCTGGCCATGGATACAATACCTGTGCCTGGCAGGGGTGCTACTGACACTATCAGGTACTAAGCCAGACTGGGTACTATCCCCAGAGGTGGATGGATGTACACTGGACACAGGTCCCTGCTGGGACTGTCCAGAGCCATGTGCACATGGTCTTCTAGGATGTTCTATGGACAGCCCACCCCCAACATTGCTGGGGCTGGTACTGGCACTACAGGAGCGGCTGTGGCTTGAGGGACGTCCGTGGCAACTGCCAGCTGCTGATGTTGCTGGCATACATCCATGTCGACATCTCAACCATCCCACACTGTTCTGACACATGGACATGACATTGTGGAGGATATCTAATGTCTCACCCCAACGTCTTTCAGTGACCTCAGTGTAATGATGGATGGCACCTGCTAGGTCACGGATACTGTCAATGACAGCGGTGTTATGTGCCCTCTGTGCCCTTAGTCCCTATCTGGTGTACCATTCCATATGTGCCTGTGCCTCCATGGCAGCCTGGAACATGTGTGACGTTGTCAGACCTGTGGCACATCTGCCAGTGGCATGATGAGCAGCAGTGCTCCTACGAGAACCCCTGGATATCTGCCTATGTGGTACCCTTCCAGACATCTGGGTATGGCTGCTGTGTTGGGATGCATGTGCCATGGATACCACACTGTCCTGGCCAATGCCAACTGTATGCTGTCCCTCAGCTATGGGCATTGGTGATGGATATATTGGCAGTATGACTGTATGCATGGATGGGGTGGACAGCTATGTACTGTCAATTAGTGGCCCAACAACAGACCCTGGCAAACACGCCTGTGCCTCAACACACCTATCTTCATTATCACTATGTGGCTCAGTGACATCAGTTTCCCTTCTGCAGTGAACCAGCCCTAACACAGCACCTGTGGGAGGAAGACAGGAAACACACTTTACGACCTGCACATGATGTCAGCACACATGCACACATGCACACATGAACACATGCACAAATGAACACATGCACACATGAACACATGCACACGTGCACACATGAACACATGCACACATGCACCCATGCACAGATGCACACATGAGCACATGAACACATGCACACATGAACACATGCACACATGCACACATGCACACAAATACACTCCTCACTACAGAAGATACCCACACACACCACCAGCAATCCAAAACATACTCAATAGTGGTTGAAGGTGGGTTACAGTATCACAAGGCAAACAGTCATATCACACGTATCAGCATGCAGAAAATGTGTTGCTCAAGATCATGCAGTGCGAGTGTAGACAACCCTTGTTAATAACGATATACATGGCTTTGATGCATGTGTGTTGTTGTTCAGTGATTGGCCTCACCCTGGAATGCAATGTGTATATGGACACAACATTGCTGTGCAAGTATTAAAAGCTCTGCAATGTCCTGTGCACCATCACTCACAGGTATACATACCATGGCTGGATGTGTATCTGTGTGTCACATAGATATCCATTTCTGATTACAGTGTCTGTGTCTGTAGCAGATAATTGTGGACACAGGTTTAGCACATGCATGGTATGTATACACACAGGCTGAGTGGTGCATGTATACGTGATGGAATACCATTGCTCAACATGGTCATTGTACATTGGTTATGGTGAGTGTAGGACATATTGTGGACATGCCAGTGCAAGCCATGACATGGCATGCTACAACATGATTGCAACATTAAACATCACACATACCCAATGTGAGTCATGTGACCTATACACTCAACAGCATTACAAGACATATATGTGTCACTTTGCACAAATGGTTATTGCTATGCATATTGTGTATAGGTGCATATGTTTGCACACACACAACATTGAGGTGCATAGCAATGACTGCTATGTGTAGTACTGTGGTCACTGTAACTGGATGGGCTGTAGTACCATGAGCCATCATCATCATGCATCATGTGGTCACTTAAGGCTACTAATGTGTGCCAGACTGCCACCTAGCATGCTGTACCTGAACTGCAGTACCATGGTTACATTCACAATTACACAGCCACTTGTTACATGGGTCTGTAAGGTGCCCAATAGGGAGCATTGCCTAACATGAATGTGTTATGTGTTGAAGAGTGTCGCACAGCCCCATGATAGGCCTCTACCCCTCAGGTATATTATGTGTGCTGTGTGGATGACATGTGGGATACTGAAGTGTGACCTTACAACGGGTGTCTGGATACGCCATGTGTAGCATGTTAAGGTGTACTGCGTATGACAAAGTTGTGTATGTTGTGTACATGTGTATCAACTATGCCTATCCAATGTCCAGTACGGTGTTTCCACAATTGTGTGTGATGCTCTGTGTATTGCATGTGATTGAGGCAGCTACTGACATTACTGAGATGTGCATTGTCTCACAACAAACATGCACAGCATGCATTATGCGTAGGTGTGTTACGTGTACATAGCCTACACCTCACCTATGACATACACATTTAATTAGCAATATCAAATTTATAACACACTCACCAGCATGGATCGGCTGCCTTGCTGTCACACCAGAGGGACCTACAAGAATATGAGACAGTTTGTCAGTGGCCACAACTGCAGCATTGCTACTGTGACTTAGCTAAACTACAGTAGTACCACAGTCGACAGTCATAGGTGTAAAGATTAGATTCCAAGTATCAGTATTGCACAACACTAGGCAGCACAACTGCTAAACACACAGTACACATCTCACATATGCATAATCTACCAATACAGGTAACAGTAGGCTACAGATAGGGCATGTTACCTCACGCTCCATGTCAACATGCTGGGTGGCTCCGGCCTCCATGATGACACATGTATGTTGCTGTTCCTGTTGTTGGCCAGGAGCCGCCATGCTTATGAGCAGCTCCTCCACTCTGGTGAGGGGGGGGGAATGAATGGCTACCCCATCACCTGTGGCAAGCTGTTGTCTATGGATATGAGATGCACACCGCCGTACATGTCTAATTAAATCACTGCAGTGATGGCGTACCTGCTCATATGTCTGATTATGCATGCCTATGTCATTTTACCCGACGAACAAAATCTTGCCACAGTGCAGTCCGCTCATGCTGGTCCTGGCTGGATCTAGAGAACAGCAGGGTGTAGTGCTGCACCAGGCTGCTGTGTATTTCCTGTTCCTCTGCAGCTGTATAGCACGGGTTTCGATGGTGGGCCATGCCCCTGGAAGACAATTAAACAATATGTGTGAGCAAGTCATGTGGCACACTTAACATTCTAAAGTACAGATATCAATTAACTGCCATATATAGCATCCAATTGGCTGTCAGAAGATACACACGTTCAATACCACATATTAGTGCTCAGGCCACAACTGGCTGACAGTGCATGGCATGCTCTATATATCAAACCATGTTCTGCATAGCAGCAAAGAGAAGCCAGTATGTAAGACTATACACCACTACATGGCACACTGTATGTGATACAATACACCACCTAGCCACAGGAGGTATATATCAAGATAATACATAAATAAAGATGTCATCCATTGCAATGAATGTAAAGTACAGTTACAGTATTACCGGTATACCACTCTAGTCATTGATGCCAAACCCCTGCCTAACATATGTGCACAGTTGTTAATATAGGTGGCATACTGCTGTACTAGACTATACATGTTGCTAGATGCGCACGTATACCCTGTAACACACATACGATTGAGGGCATGGTACAGGCATAATTACACACACATCAGACATACATACAACACACAAATGTATGCCAACCCAGATGAGCTTTACCTGTGTACCATAAAGTACTGTGTGTCACTACTTACAAAACCTTATGCTTGAGGTATTTAATCTGTGAGAACTACAAGGAACACACAAAACAGGGTTTCCAAGCAAAGTGAACATACACCATACTGTACTATTTAGGCCTACAGCTTCAGGTAGTACTACAGTTCATATGGGAGTTGGATTCACCAGCAGTACCACTCACTAAGCATACATGTATTGCTTTAGCCTACAATGGGACACCACAGTCGACAACAAGGGACTACGTCACACCGTATGCCATACTACTTTTTCTACCTAGCAATAGCATACACATCTTTTGCTGGGATCACAGCTAGGACACAAACTACCATGACAGACACAATTTCACACTAAGCTATCACCCCTTTACAGACCTTGCACACATTCACCAACATATTCACCGTCACACTCAGTCAACCTCACATAGCAATTATTGCACTAAGTACATGTGTGTATGCATCGTGTCATAGGTAGGTAATACACTATTGGCCCTAGGGCCTACAGCAGCCTAGCCATATGCTACCCTGGCCTTTGACACACATGTAATTTAATTTCACTTGCCCCTGTCAACCAGAGCCACAGAGGTGATTCCTGGGGTGTATTTCCTATCTCCCAACCAATCATTAGGAGTATTTATGACAACTGCTAATGAGAAGCTTTGTTTGCTATTGATAGGTGGTTTGTTCCAGAGTATGGCATGTCTCTGAGATAGGAATCTATTCCTCCAGCATGTGCTGTTTAGTGAGCTGACAAGGTTTAGGGCCCTAGAGTGTGTAGCTCGGAGGGATTGTGATATGTTTATATGGAGGATGTCCAACAGCTATGGGTGTGACATAGCTCTGTATGTTATGCAGAGGTCACCTCTGGGTACGCGGTATGCAACAAAGTCTAGCTGTGGTTTTGTGAGTCGGTCTGCATAGGGCATCTGTTTGAGGCCGGTATTACTCTTTGTGAGGTATGTCTGTGGCCTTTCCAGTTGCTGTAGTTGTCATGTGAGGTACATACCACATGGGGCATTGTACTCTATAATGGGTTTTAAGTATGATGAGTAGAGGGGAACACTGACCTATATTTCCCTAGATGACACACCTTTTGTGATGACGTGTACCACGTAGACAGATTACATGACAAGTGTGGCACTGTGATTATCAAAGGGGAGGCTAGTGTCCACCTGTGTCCCATGTTCCCTTATCACACCTTCGGTGTTAGATAGACTACCACCTATGCGGTAGTTAATGGGTACAGTGTTTTGGCAAGAAGGGATGGCACTGCAGTGTCAACAGTGAGCTTCAGTCCATGCCTTGGTCACCAGGCACCTGTAAGTAAGTATGACCCCGTGTCTCTCTCTTTCTCTTTCTCTCTATATATATATATATATATATACATATATATATATATATATATATATATATATATATATATATATATATATATATATATATATATACACATACATACACACATACATATAAACATCCATTGCTGTACATATAGATGTACATATAGGCACATATACAGTCCACTTTTCATGGTGAGAATATCAATTATGCGACAGTTGTGAGATATAAAGTTATGTAATAATATTGCACAGTGTTGTGCAGAATGCATTGAAGGTGTCCTCAGCCCATGTAGCTTTAGCAGGCCTCACTGGCTGCAACATTGCAAAACTGACAAATCATACCCACAGCGTTTAACCACCACATGTCATATACCAGCACTGCATGCTGTTTTCTTTGCCACACACTACAACCTACATAGAAATATGCACATAACAATCTTCAACAACATATATATCCACCCTTCACAAACAGTTGCAGTATGTCCCTTGCCCTATGGACATGTACAGATATATATAGATACGTACTGCTGCCACATATGGATGATTCACAGTATGTAGAGTACTCTTCAAAAACATCTGCTACATGCCAGCAAATACATATGTGTTACATACCTTTCCTTTGTATTTCTCTGTTCCGTCTGTTTTTAAAGGAAATATTTTTTCTCTGTCTGTTGATGTTGCGCTTTCTTTTTCTGTGTCTGTCTGTTTCTGTCTCTTTGTCTTTGTCTGTGTCTCTGTCTCTCTCTCTCTCTCACTCTCTCTCTCTGTCTCTGTTGCTGCAATGATATTATTGCATGTGTGGACAGCAAGTAAAGCCTGCTTTTCTAGGTATCTGCACATGTGCATATGATGGCATCTGCACCAATTGGTGCCCACCATTTAGTAACTGCATGCAGCCTGCTGTGTGGTAATTGCAGTACTCACTGTCATAGCAGCCCACTGCTATAAAATGTTAAGTTAGGTAGGTGTAGCCCTTTCAGCTTTCCAAAGTGGGGCCCATGCTTGTTTGCTGTGGACACCGTTGTGTCAGTCAGAAGGTTGGTATACTTCTTATATCTGAAGCTAGGGTTTTAGCCAGTGATTTTCATGTTGTACTCAAACCTGAATGTTGCTGCTTCTAGTACATACATGTCAGTGTAGAATTTTACTCACCCCTCCAAATGCTAACACAAGATACATAAGAGTATGTACTTTCTTTTCTAATTAGACATTTAACTGACATACAAAAGTAGTTATTGCAATGTATTCTTCTGGCACATGAATTGTTTGTGAACTACTATACTGTAAATATTAATTTACTCACTTCTGAACAGTTTGTGTTTTTTTTTTGTGTTGACATTAGCACAGGCTGCTCAAGACAACTGTACAAATTTCAGTACTGAGTATGCCTAACTACATCCTTGGTAGAGCCTGAATACACAGGTATATTGTACTTTTGGGTAGGGGTGCAGAACTACAGAAAGCATTATTTATTATTGTGTGATGTTTATCTTGCTGAACATACAGGGATGCTGTGTACCTGTTAGTCTATCAAATCAAGTAGTCTGTCTGCGTGGCTCCCACCTGTGGACATATTCAGATGGTAGCCAGAGGTTAGCCTATTATTGTTTGTCTGGGCACCACACTGGTCTTTTCAGCACTGGAACAATGGCATTGTCACAGTTGGTTGCTACTAGTACATGGCTAAATCCTTTGATATTTCTGCGTTGTACTCCTACATAAGGGTATGCTTGCGGAACTCCTTCCAAAGCTATTTGCAGAGTGTGTAACATCAGAAAAGCTGATATGCCTGTGTGTTTCTGCCTCTGCCAGGCCTCTGATACACTCAGGTATATATTTGAACACCCAGAAACACCAACCATCGCATGTACAGCTTGCCCGGCCCAATCCAAATACAAGAAAACACAAAGGGCCAGCAAATGCAGTTCCAAATGCTTTATTGGATGTCGAAATGGTGCTATAAAACACCAAAATAAATTCCAAGTCCTCAGACTAGTTTTGGCCAATGCCTTCTTCAGTGAGGAACTAATAGTTAATTAAAACAGTTCACCAGTAAAGATGTTCCATTTATAGAGTCCGTAGACCAATGAAAAAATGGTATATTCCATATCATTGATAGATATACGGATATATGTAACTACAACCATAGCTATACGTTGCATGTATATAGAAATGACCACTGCATGCTACAATAATAATGACATATATAAAGTGGTCAATAAGAAATAAGTTTATATAAGAAGTTTGTGGTATTGAAAATACTTAATACAACCTCTCAAATACTTGAAGCTCCACTAATGCAAAATTGCATGGCCAGCTGTCTATCACAAATGTGAATAATATATAAATTATACAACAGTACCTATCTATCAAAAAATGTACTGATCCATACGATGTTGATCATCCTTATAAATATCAATGCTATATATTAATCCCTGTATTTATTTCATAAGTGGTCATTAAGTCCTGGTGGGAATAAAGCCCCTAGATGAACTATCCAGTACTTTTCTTTGTGACTAAGAATACTCTGCCAACCAAGTTGATTATGTCTATTGCCCTGAATCTTATCAATGATCATAAACATAAATTTGGCTGATTTGTGTTTAATAGAGTGTTGATATAGAGCATTAGTGGATTTCTGGTTACGAATATCACTTCGATGTTCCCCTATTCTGATTCTCAAAGAGCGTGAAGTTTTGCCAACATAGAAAGCTTGACAATGGCACGTAGCCAAATAAATCACCCAACTGGATGAACAATTGCCAAAAACATGAACATCATATACCTTGCTGGTATTAGCACTGGTAAATTGTTTGAGCTTATTAACTTGGCCACAAGATGTACAATGGCCACAGGGGAAAGTTCCCAACAATTCGTCCCCTGTGATGGTGAGTTGTTTATAATTTGCACCCCCACTATCCTGATGTTTATAATGAGAAAATCATGTGCCCAAGGTTTTGCCTCTCCGATAGGAGATAGAACATTGATTACCCAGTATATGACGAAGATGATCATTGGCTAAGAGGATGTTCCAATTATTGTTAAGTATATTCCTGACCAGTTGGTGATTTCTACCAAAGGTGGTAATAAATCTAATGTTCTCATCCTTCATGCGATCTTTCTTGTCTTTGTATTGTAACAATTCCTGTCTGTCTTGTTCGTCCGTCCAGATCCTGGCTGCCTGTATATCGAAACTAGAATAGCCTCTATCCAAAAACCTGATATTTAGATCTTGTTTGGCCTCCTGATAATCCATTTCTGAAGAGTTAATATGTTTAATACGTAAATATTGAGATTTGGGAATGTTGCGGATGGTGTGGTGTGGATGCATGCTGGAGGAGTGGAGTAACAAATTAAATTGTGGGTATTTTCTATGTATCTTAGTACTCAAGGTGGTGTCCTGGTTACGATATATAGTAACATCTAAAAAGTCAATAACCGACCTATGATATGTTATAGAGAATTCAATACCCCATATGTTGTTATTCAGATGTTCCACAAATTCCAGCAGATATTCAACATCAGCACGCCACACCATCCAGCAATCATCGAGGTAACGCCTCCAAATGTCCATCTCAACTAAATAAATGTTGTGTAAGGGATTGTAAATAAGACACTCTTCCAAATAAGCCATAAATAAATCGGCATATATTGGGGCAAAGGAGGCACCCATAGCTGTGCCTCTCAATTGCCAATAACAATCACCTTGGAAATAAAAAACATTTTTGTTGAGAACATGCTCAGGCATACATATTAATAGAGTGTTAAATCCCGGAGGATATAATTCAGCTTTTTTAAGCCAGAATTCTAGAGCTTGGAGACCAGCCCAATGTGGTATGCTGGTGTAAAGGGATTTTACATCTAAGGTACACATAAGCCACTCTGGATCCAGTTGAGTGTCAGCAATGATGTTGAGAAATTCAGTTGTATCTTGTATACGGGCCCTAACCAAAGTCAATAGAGGCTTCAAATATTGCGTTAAAAATGCAGATAAAGGTTCTGTTAGTGATCCGTGGCCAGACACAATGGGTCTGCCTGGAGGGTGAGTGATGGATTTGTGAATTTTAGGCAACAAGTATAAAATCTGTTTGTGAGGGTCCCTAACCTGTAAATGTTGAACCGTCTTTTGTGTGATAATCCCTTCCTGCAGTGCCTCATTGAGAAACTGGTCAATTTCCAGTTTGAATCTGTTAGTTGGATCTATCCCCATATGCATATAGCAATGGGAATCCGAAAGTTGTGTAAGGCCCTCGTGTACATAATAGTCTGTGTTTTGAATCACCACAGCTCCTCCTTTGTCAGCTTGAAGTATCACAATTTTGTGGTTCAATCTAAGTTCAGAAAGTGCCTGTTTCTCCTGAGAAGTGATATTATCTGGGGCTATATTGGTGTCATAATGGGGAAAATGTAAGTCCTTTAGTACAGCTTGCTGAAAAATACCCACATGTTTATTCATGGGGGGTTGAAAAGTCGATTTCCTGAAGGTAAAGTCAGTTGATCTTTGAGAGGAGGAGTTGTCCTGGTCAGAGAAAAAAATACGTAAATTAAGTTACCTGCAATATTCCATAACATCCAAAGAGACTGAATAATGATCAGAAAAAAAGCTGGGGACAAAACTCAATCCTTTATTTAGAATACTATGTTGGTCTTCAGTAAGTACATGATCCAACAGATTCAAAACATTTTCAAAAGATTTAGTTATTGATTCAGTAATGACTGGACTAATCCTGGCATTGAATCGGTACTTATTTCTGTTCTTATGTTTCCTCCCCCCTCTGGATTTCCTGCCATGCCTAAAGGGAACTGGGGTTGACTTTTCTTTTTTAGTGGTGAATGAGTCATCATTCCCCCCTTGCTGTCAGTATAAGATGATTCCTCTCCTGATGTACTGGTATAACCCTGGTCTCTGTGTTTTAAGATTGACCTTGGTCTCTTCCTAGACCTGCCCCTGATCATACTTGATCCAGTATCCTGGAATCTCACAGTTCTTTGTATTTGGAAGGGTTGACCCTTCTCATAATCTGTCATATCCCTGGTGAATGTTTTAATTTTTCTATCTTTCACCATTTTGTCATAGGTCGTCAATTCCTTGGACAGCCTGTCAATACATTGGCGGTAGTTGGAATTTAACTTGTATTTTTGGCATTCAACGCTAAGTTCTTTAACTTCGGAAACCAAAGAGTCCACAGTTCTCTCATAATAAGATGTTAAAATTTTGACAAATACCATGGAGCCCATTCTTAAAGCCTCATCCCATTCATCTGTCAGCCTCTGTTCAGATCTGCCAACTAGGGGGCAAAGCTTGATACGGAGACCTCTAGGTGCCACATTTTTGTATGAATAAGCTTTAAAAAGTCTTAAATGGCAAATATTGGCTCTCAGGCCCTTTAGACCTTTTTCCAGGTTGCGGAATGCCAATTCACAACCCCCACCAGTATTGGGATTGGTTTGATTCAGGTTGTTGCTTGGGGTATGTTCCAAACCGAATATGGCAATGTCCTCCTTATCAGCACACAACCCATCTAGTATTTGATCCAGATCCATGTTGTATGTCAATAGTATTGAAAGGCTGTTCAAGGAAGAGATCCTATTCCCAATCAATTATATATATAAAAGGATCAAGCAGATCAGAATCCAATTTGGTCAAAATCAACAGAGACCAGTATAGCCAAACAGACAATAGTATATGAAAAATATTGAATCAGAAAAAATATGAATGCATATAAAAAAAATATATATATATATACACAGGACACCAATGATATAATAGCTATGACCTTGATAATAATAGGGTCCTATTAGTATTGATAACTATCCACAAAATTGGGGTACTATATGTCTGGTTTGTATATCATAGAAAAAGATCAGGCCTGTAAATGCACAGGGTGTCGTGAACAAAGAGTATGATATAACTGACCGAAAAAATGCTAAAAATATAGCTACTATAAGTCTGAAAAGTTGTCTCAGTCTGAATACCTATCAAACCACAAGGTATATCATGAAAAAGGCCAATTGTATATCTGCTAATTCCATGACATTCAAAAATAATAGAATCCAAATTGTAATGTGGCTGTATGCCAATTCAACTGACATATACAAATGTATAGAAAAAACCCTAGATAATCATGAATAATTATAATGGTGAGCACTAGCTATCAATACTATTAGACTCTATATGTATATACCTTGAAGAAAAATCCAATGTATATTTATATACCTAGAACTCAAAGTTAAGGTTCAGAATGAGACCAATGAAGGAATAATAATAGTAGAACAAACATAATGACAGTGTAACAAACCATCATATGTAAATACAAAAATGTTGGCTCAAATGTACATCCAAAAAATGTTATAAAACTTACTGATACAAATGGGATAGACAATGAACTCAGGCATGCTCATAATAGTCTAAGACTCCATGAAAATTAAGGATATTGCAACAGATATAAACAATCCCAAATTATGTGGAGAGTGCAAACACTATGTTAATATAAACCACAAGCTCAACATGAGTCAAAGATGTCCCACCAAAAGCGCTCACTGTAATGATCCAAAAAAAGGGGAGTCACTGGCATAAATAACATATAAAAATTAGCTATTATTGTCTCTAAGTACAGATATATAGAACTCTGAATATTTTTAATGTCCCTATAGTGTACTTCGAGAATGAATCAATTTAAACAGATACAACAAATCCTAACTGACCAAATAAGGTACCTGTATGTTACCACATTAATAGTTGCTGTAAGTAATGCTCCATAATGTCATATACCCTCATTTGTGATTATTAGACTGGTGTAGCTACTGTAACTAGCCATAATAATAATGACTAGAATCAAATGATAAAGTGCCACCAGACTGTAAATAGCACAATCTTGTAAAAAAAGGACAGTCTATATAATCTACATGTAAGCCCAGATGTTAACAAATAAGTAATTCCTTGCCAAATGAACATTAATGTATGCATACACAATAATTTAAATGCAACATGGTAATATCTGTTTACCAAAGTAGGACAGACAGTGACTGTTGTTCAAACACCAATGTCCGTAAGTCCAAATGTCCAAAAATCAGCCAAAATGTATGTCCCAAGAGATAAATCCTGAAATTTAAATGGGATATGGCCGATCCAACTCAAGAAATATAGTTTTGACCCGATCCTTTGTGATGTCCGTCACTCAGGTAAGAATATCAATGGTTTTTCAGTTCACTATCCACATAGGTAAAAAACGCTGTTCAATCCGACCCATAGTATACTTCACATGGTGCAAAGTCTTCACTTAAAAAAAGAGCACTTCCCAATCAGGATAATATGTAGAGCCCGAGAGACATATGCGAAGCACCTATACCCTGATACGACAAACACTAAATCCGGATGTGCAGATGGTATGCCCACAATGGTGGGATATATAGATCACCAAGATGTGTAGGCCCATTCAGCCTGTCTTAATCGCATCCCTGAATTTGTTGTCCACGTGAGAGTTCCGCCCACATAAAGTACAAAAAATCAATCGTGGAGCAAATTGCCGTACATACTACAACATATGGGAATATAACCGATATACGATAGAAGTTAGGCAGAATTCAACATTCATTACATTCCAAATGCGTATATATAATGTTGGTAATGCTAGTAATGCCTACGTAGATAGTAAAATCACATACACAGGCCCAGTTGGTGATTGGTCTTGTAGAACCCCAAATCACAAAGAAAAGATACGAAAAAGTTCAGAAAAAGTCACCCAAATGTTGGAAATCCATGTAGCAACTCTGCGAACATCAAATCATGATAACGAAAACCACTGGTGAATAGTATGTGTCCAAATAAGACAGAAAAGGAGTCATCTCCACCAACAGCGAGGGGAACTGGACGCCAACAGCGAGGAAACACGCAACCAGAAACACCAACCCTCGACAGACAGGAATTGTTACAATACAAAGACAAGAAAGATCGCATGAAGGATGAGAACATTAGATTTATTACCACCTTTGGTAGAAATCACCAACTGGTCAGGAATATACTTAACAATAATTGGAACATCCTCTTAGCCAATGATCATCTTCGTCATATACTGGGTAATCAATGTTCTATCTCCTATCGGAGAGGCAAAACCTTGGGCACATTATTTTCTCATTATAAACATCAGGATAGTGGGGGTGCAAATTATAAACAACTCACCATCACAGGGGACGAATTGTTGGGAACTTTCCCCTGTGGCCATTGTACATCTTGTGGCCAAGTTAATAAGCTCAAACAATTTACCAGTGCTAATACCAGCAAGGTATATGATGTTTTTGGCAATTGTTCATCCAGTTGGGTGATTTATTTGGCTACGTGCCATTGTCAAGTTTTCTATGTTGGCAAAACTTCACGCTCTTTGAGAATCAGAATAGGGGAACATTGAAGTGATATTCGTAACCAGAAATAAACTAATGCTCTATATCAACACTCTATTAAACACAAATCAGCCAAATTTATGTTTATGATCATTGATAAGATTCAGGGCAATAGACATAATCAACTTGGTTGGCAGAGTATTCTTAGTCACAAAGAAAAGTACTGGATAGTTCATCTAGGGGCTTTATTCCCACCAGGACTTAATGACCACTTATGAAATAAATACAGGGATTAATATATAGCATTGATATTTATAAGGAGGATCAACATTGTATGGATCAGTACATTTTTTGATAGATAGGTACTGTTGTATAATTTATATATTATTCACATTTGTGATAGACAGCTGGCCATGCAATTTTGCATTAGTGGAGCTTCAAGTATTTGAGAGGTTGTATTAAGTATTTTCAATACCACAAACTTCTTATATAAACTTATTTCTTATTGACCACTTTATATATGTCATTATTATTGCAGCATGCAGTGGTCATTTCTATATACATGCAACGTATAACTATGGTTGTAGTTACATATATCCGTATATCTATCAATGATATGGAATATACCATTTTTTCATTGGTCTACGGACTCTATAAATGGAACATCTTTACTGGTGAACTGTTTTAATTAACTATTAGTTCCTCACTGAAGAAGGCATTGGCCGAAACTAGTCTGAGGACTTGGAATTTATTTTGGTGTTTTATAGCACCATTTCGACATCCAATAAAGCATTTGGAACTGCATTTGCTGGCCCTTTGTGTTTTCATATATTTGAACAGTCTCATGGAAAGGTACATATAAGTGAGGTACACCTGTAATATATTACAGACATTAAGATGAGACTGTGAGAGAATCAGAGCATATGTATTAATACACCTTTTCTGATGTGCAAGCAGTGTAGACTCTTACTTATTGGCATCATTCATTAAGTGTAATTCCCCACCTTTCTGCCTAACGTCAGTACTTTTCAGAGGGATTCAGAGGGACAGAGCTAACATTTTTTTACGAATCAGGTACATCCCTGAAAAGCAGTCACAGTTGGGAAGTATGGCCTCTGCCCTATTCAAATATGTCAGTGTTTATCCTGCTCTGATACTGTGTGGGGTTTTTAAAGTGCTACTGTAACATTATTTCCTGCTAGAATGGCTGGTTCTCTTTTCACAGTCATGGCATGCAATTCCACAACAACTGCTGGCAAAGATTCACAGAACAAGATTTGTGTTATGGCATTCCTATTTTCGCTTTACATTCAGTCATTGTAATGCATGATACATTTACTATAGCACAAACTTATTGTATGTCTACTGTGGCTTAGTGGTACTTCATGCAGTGTAGTGTGTCCAAGGTCCGGGGGTTCGAGACTGACAGAGGTGTTTTATTTTGCTGCCCAGCAGAACAAGGGTCCTGCCATGCACAGTGGCTAAGGCACTTTTAAGCAGTTGTAAGTGGGTTTGCGTGAATGCATAGCTAAGCGCACACAAGCGCACACTCGCGCACCCCCACTAACTACTGCTTAAAAGTGCTTACTCCCGCTAACCCCCGCGCTAATTTCTTTGAAAGAAAGAAAATGGGGAGATAGGAAAGTGGTGAAAAAGGGGGCACAAAGAGGGAAAGACAGTAAGGAAACCAGCTCGGGATGTGCAGGACGGGTGTAGGGAAGGTCCATAGCTGCCCATTTCTTTACCAGCAACAGCTGTGCAAATGTTAGAAATTTGGAGTGAAATTTGAAACCTTCCACCCCTGAGACAGGGGTGAGGACACAAAGTATGTTGTACTGCCAATTATAATTATCAGTTTACATGTCCAGCGGATTTGTGTGCGAAATGGGCAGCTATGTATGCGGCGTAATTTTTTTGTGGGAATAAATTGCCTTTTTTTTTCATGTGAGAGTGGAATGTGAGGTAGAGGAAGTAGGGATATTTGGGAAGGTAGGTTGGGGAGGTAAACAGACAAGACAAACAAGATGCATACAGGGGAGGAATATGACACATGTGGTGGGTGAACACAATTGATGGGGATGGATGTTTGGATATCGCAAGCCCATGAGCCCACAGATGGCAACAGTGGGACTGAGATCCACACCCATGGGCAGTCACCACTGCACCTTCACAGCCCATAGGGTGGCTGTGCTGGGGGCTGAGTAGAAGGGGCAGGCTCACCCATGAGTCACGCCACTCATGCCTCAAGCTGGCATAGAGGATCAGCGACCGAATGCTTGATCTCCCTATGCACGACAGCCTGGACCGTTCGGAGGGTGATAGGTGGCCCTCCTCCGGCCATGCTTGCACGGGGGGACAAACCCATCCTCTGCAGCGCTTCCACCCAAAGGTGGCACAGGGCCACTGGAGGAGGAGGTCCCGGGCTGCCTTCGTCAGCTGAGGTGGGAGAGGAGGGTCCACTGGGATCGGCCTTCCCATACGTTCTATGTTTAGCAGGATTTAATGACAATATGGGTTAGTAACAGACAACAGCATTCCAAATTAGTTGTAACAGCATGCAGTAGTTTTCCATTAACCCAACACACAAGAATTCCAACAGTTGAACAGCAAGCATAGCACATGCATATTTAGAACAACAGTAGACATTCCGACAGAATGCAGGGTTCATTGGTGGCAACAGGCCACCAAGATTGTGGTATGTGAACAGGACAAATGCATCAAAGTACATGCAGATATTTATAAACCAATAGGACATATGTCCCAACAAAGTTTTTCAGATTACAGAAATCCATTTAGGTCTGGAATGGCATTATTTATGATCATAAAGTAGGGTGTAAAAAGATCACTCCATTAACAACTTATATATACTTATAAGTTTACTCTACATTCCTACTGACTGCAGTTATATATCCCCTACATGTATTATTACACTAGGCAGTGTCCATTAAATTGTGAAATGGGTTTTGATAGTTGTTTATATACCTGACCTGTATCTGACATACAAACTGTTCAAGATGCAGATGTTACTGCTACGTATTTATATATTTCATTTATATTCATATATCTACATATCTGGCTGTCTTCAGGTGACATTATCAGCTACATTTTAACAGACCCCTACATTTCTAGCAGCACACTGACATTTCTGGGGAACACAATCACAAGCTACTCATGTGTCAGATTAACCTGTACATGCTAGCCATGAACCAACAGTTGAGGACTGTATATATGCTTAAGAGCTACTGGCATTCCCTTCATCCACTTTATATGGACCTACCTAACTGTGGATTGACAGCACTTAATACAACTGTACTATTTCCATAATGCAAGGGTACAACAACATATCAAAGAAAGCGACACAGACACAGTCAAGGAATTATACCTTTATTAAATACATTACACATTTTTGTAGAGGCTCTCTCATTCATTTCATATTTTGGTGCATGCAGAAAACTTTTATTCCAGACTTATTATACCTTTATTAATGGGTTACAACACTTTTTCACGCTCTCTCACTTATTTTATATTACAATACATGCAGAGACTTTATTCAAGACTTATTATACCTTTATTAATGGGTTACAACACTCTTTCTCTGGCTCTCTCACTTATTTTATATAACAGGACATGCAGAGAAGTCATTCAATACTTATTAGACCTTTATTAATGGGTTACAACACTCTTTTTCAGGCTCTCTCACTTATTTTATATAATAATGCATGCAGAATAATTACTAACCTGCCTGGTGACGCAGCCTTAGCAACCTATCTGCATAGGCTTGCCGATTCGCAGCATGGACACCTGCAGCTGTGAAGTAAATGAAGGGATATTGAGACATACCTATCCATTATATAGACTACAATAGCATTTCTTACATACTTCATTCCATGGCTACCTACTCAGTAGTGGGGCATCTTGCATGTCATGGGCCTCCTGTATCCATCAGTTCAGATGGTCCTGCTTCCGTCTCTTCAGGTCTGCATTGTGGTAACGGACTTCCTCACCAGCCTGATAGACACCTGTGGCACTGGTGAGATCATGAGCTAACCTGTTCCAAGCCTCCGCTTTGTACTCCATCCCTTGAAACTGGCCCTGCAGGAGTCTTGACTCATGATGGTGGACAAGGAGCCAAACCATGTATTTTGACTCCTCGATGCCCCACTGCTGAGCTCAAAAGTGAGTACCCTCTCCAGCACCAGCCATTCTGACTGCAGATGGGAGCTACAACCAGTTATGGTGAGTATTCCCGCCTATGGAGCTTAAATATGCCTCATTTCCCGCACTTATTTGTGATTGGCCATTTTTGAAAATTCTCAGCTAACAGCAAACCTGCATAGCATTGGTTAAACTTCCATTTATAAGTATAGGTATGTTAACAGTGCATGTTTATGCAAAGCTGTCATGTCTTAGTGGTTCAGTACTTTGATTATGGTACACAGTGTCCTGGGTTCGATCCTTGTTATTGCTTTTTATTTTACTACTGTCCCGACAGGCTACAGGGTGTGGCTGTGTTTAGGTGACTTTGCTCAACTTTGCTCTACATTGCTCCACATTGCCCAATGCTGCTTGACGGTGTGCTGGTTAGAGCGGTGCGCAGCTCCTCGCAAAACTATAATGCGCTAGGTAAAGCGCTGCTTAGCTATGGGCAACTATAATGCGCTAGGTAAAGCGCTGCTTAGCTATGGGCAACTATATTGTGCTGGGTACAATGCTGCTTAGCTATAGGCAACTATATTGCGCTGGGTACAACACTGCTTAGCTATGGGAAAGTATATGTCAATATCCTTAATGCTGCCCATGTTCTTATGTTTATATATTTACATTTTGTTCACTAATACATAAGCCATTTCAATGCTTTTTACTAAAATTTCATTCATATATGTCAGGAATTATTTTATATAGTTTCATAGTTTCATAGTTTAGTACTAGGCTATCTGCCCTGGGGCATTTGTAAGCCTAGCCATAGTGATGTGGCTTTCGCCACTCCATGAAATGGTACAAAAAATGCACAGAATAGAATTAGTTTACTGTGCCCCTGTCTAGTAGTGACACAGATGTGACCCCTGGGGTAAACTTATGATCTCCCATCCACTCATCAAGATTTCTCTTGAAGAGAGTCAGTGAGGGGCTCTGCCTAACATGAACTGGGATCTTGTTCCAGGGCATGGGAAGCCTCTGGGTTATGAATCTATCCCTCCAGCATGCCCTATTCATACTTGTACCGAGGTTTAAGTCTTTAGCTCTCGTGGTTCTGATGGATTTGGATTTTTTGAGGTGGAGCATGTCCATCAGCTCCTGATTGGACATGGCCTTGTACGTCAGGCAGAGATCACCTCTGAGCAGGCGGTATGCTACTGAATAGAGCTGGAGTTTCTTTAGTCTGGCAGAATAAGACATATGTTGGAGACCCTTGATCCTCTTGGTGCGGTACTTTTGTGTTCTCTCCAGCTGTTGCAAATGCCGGGTGAGGTACATACCAAATGGGGCATTGTACTCTATCATGGGTCTGATGAGGGAGGAGTATAGGGGTACAATGACATCCTTGGATCTGGATGTGAATCCCTTCATGATAAGGTGTGCAAGGTAGAATGTTTTTCTAACCACTTTGGCAATGTGGGTGTCAAATGAGTGGTCGCTGTCGACTTGGGTCCCTAGGTCTCTGATTACTTTTTCCGTACTCAGTGGGTTGCTGTCTATGTGATAATTTGTCAGTACTTTGTTTTTCCCAAAGGGGATGACTATACATTTTTTGGTATTTAGTTTAAGGCCATGATTCCGGCACCAGTTGTCCATTTCTGTGAGGCCTTTTTGTAGGATGTATGTGTCCGCTGGTGTATAGACTACGGCGCCTAGTTTGCAGTCATCTGCGAACTTTGTCAACCACAACCCTCCCATGTGTGCTTTAACATCTGAGAAATAAATGCCAAACAAGAGGGTCCCAGGACAGATCCTGTGGGACACCATTTGTGACTGGCTTTGAGTCTGACATTGCTCCAGCGATTTTAACTTTATGGGTTCTGTCCTTTAGCCAGTTTGCAACCCATCTAGTGACATAAGGGTTTACCTTTAAGCTGTTGAGCTTATCTATGATGCCTGAGTGGGGTATTGTGTCGAAGGCCTTAGCCAAGTCCAGGTAGGCTGTATGGACTGCTTTACCCTAATCAATGGCTCTAGTGACTGTTTCTAAAAAGTCAACCAGGTTCAAAAGGCAGAATCTGCCCTTTACAAAGCCGAACTGGGAGGGGTCAAGTGTCTGTAGGTCCCCAATGTCTCTGTTTATGAGTTCCATAATGATTCTTTCCATAGCTTTGCAGACCAGGCTGGTTAAGCTTATGGGGCGGTAGTTCCCAGGGTCTGTAGAGGTACCCCTTTGTGGAGTGGGACCACTGTTGCTGAACGCCAGTGTTCAGGTACATATCCTGTAGTAAGGCTAAGGTTAAATAGCATTTTTATGTCCGGGTTTAGCTCCTCTTGGAGTTCACATAGCACGCAACCCAGGATACCGTCAGGTCCCATTGATGCTGTGTTTTTAGCTTTGTTGAGGGTGGCTCCCACTTGGACATCTGAGATGACTGGGCGATTACTTTCAGCTGGGATAAGTATTTCTTCTTCTTTTGGGGGTGAGGGAGGGAAGAAATTTGCACTGAACCTGTCATCCAGAATGATGGCAATATCTGTGGGTTCAGTGTATTTTTTGTTGTTGTGAACTATCTCTGGGCATATCTGAGGGTTTCCGCCCAGGTTTCTAACATAGCTGAAAAAGGCTTTGTGGTTATCTTTAGTGTTCTTAGCAATTTTTCTCTCAAAGTTGGCCTTGGATGTTTTTATGAGAGAACGTAGTTTTCTGCTAGTGTTGATCAGAGATGTCTTCCCTTTATGGGATTTTGCTCTGTCGTGCAGTAGCTTCCTTCTTTTGTTATACAATTTGTTAATGGCTGAGGTCCACCAGATAGGACACTTGCCTTTGGTGGAGAGGGACTTGGATTTATTTGGGATTGCATGATCCATGCATTCTTGGAGATGTCCATAGAAAGCATTTGTGAAGGATTCGGCATTGTGGGATGTGGTATCCACTGGCCCAGTGGGCTTAAAGGATACCATCTCAGTCTTAAGAAGAGTGAAGTCTGCTTTTGAGAAGTTTTTCACTGTGGTCTTTTGTGCTGAGGGTGGAGGTGGGATATGTATATCCATGGTGATTAGTTTGTGGTCAGATCTCACTAGTGAGGGGTATACCTCCGGTGTGGAGCATTTTGTCCCCAAGTTTGTGATGATCAGGTCTAGTATATTATCTCTCCTAGTGGGAGAGGTGACTAGTTGTTCCAATGCATTTGAATTTATGAATTCCAGGAACGTTTGGGCTAGGGTGTTAGGGCTAGAATAATGTACCCAATCTATGTTTGGGTAGTTGAAGTCTCCCAGTATGATGGTATTTTGTGATACATTGATATCCTCCAATGTCTTCAGGAAGGCTGAGTGGGGTTCCTGAGATTGGGAGGGTGGTCTGTAACATGCTACCAGTTGTATAGCAGTTTTGCCTATGGTTAGTTGCACCTGTATGGTCTCCGATGCTTCATGTGTTGCTACTAACCTGGAGGTGTGGGTGTCCTTGATGAATATGGACACTCCCCCTCCATTTGTGGTTCGGCCCGGGTTTTGGGGCCGAAAAGCATGATACAAGGTATAGCCTGATAGCGCTGGGGTGCTCTCAGGAGCCTTGAACCAGGATTCAGTTACTGCACAGACGTCGATGTTCTCCATACGGAGGAGTGCATCGAGAGCCTGCATCTTGAGATTTAGACTTCTGGTGTTGAGCAGCATTACCCTTAGTTTTTTTCCATTTTTGTTTTCTAAGGAGGTGGGTTTGTCTTTTGAGCCTTGCCTAAAAAAGGCACTATGGGGGTGGCAAGAGCCTTAGCCAATATCCAGAAGCCCAGTGGTGACAGGTGCAAGCCGTCCCTTGAGAAGCAGCATGGCTTGTCCAACATGTCATCCCAGGCAGACAGACACTGGATCCCCTTAGAATGACACCAGTACTTGAGCCAATTATTAAAGCTGATCATCTTGTCTTTGTATTGTGGCATCATTCTTGGTGAGGGCAAGATGCTGCTCAGGGTCAGGGTCATACCAGCCTGGGCTACATAATCAGAGAGCTCCTCTATGTCTTTTTTCATGTAGTCCAGGGAGGTAAGTCTCAGGTCATTCATGCCAGCATGGACAATGACGGAGTCATATTTGTACTTGCTTTGGAGTGACCTGAGTGCATGTGTTATGTGGCAGATCATAGCTCCCGATAGGCAGCTCACAGTCACCCTCTCCATGTTCAGCCTGGTAAGCGGGACATCAGTGTGTCTGACTATAGAGTCACCTGTTACTAGTGTGTCAGGCATGGTGTTTGGCCTTAAGGGCTGTGATTGATTGACACACTGATTTATTGAACTATGTGTTGCATGTGTTTTGTTTTGAGGTGGTGGGTATTTGGATGTCTGCTTTGGGAGCCTCTGTTCTTTTGGTAAGTTTTTTATTAGAGCCTCCGAGTATGTCTTTGTATTTTTATGTGTTTGGTTTGCAGTTGTGGTAGGTCTATGTGGGACTGGGTTTGTTGTGTCTGTGGTTACCATCTACTCCTGTCTGGTCGTGCCAGCCCTGAGTTGAGAGAGTTCAGCCTCCAGTTTGGCTATATAGTTGCATCTCTCACATGTATTTGTGTTTGTTGGGAGGAGGAGAGGGTTGTCTATGTACATGAGACAATTGTAGCATTGTCTCAAGATACCCAGATTTACCAGCTGAACTGGAGTGGACGCCAGAAATCTACCACTCTACATGCTAGAACAGTATAAGGGAGTGCTGTGCCTTTAAGGGAAGTGGATATTAACAGGGGTGGTAGGTGGATGTAGCGCTTACTTAGTACGAGAGTGCTTACTTAGTAGAGAAGTTTTGAGAACAAGTGCTAGGCTTATAATAATAGCGAGTAGTCTGATTATACTAAAAGTAGAGCTTCCTTAAGGGAAAATTTGTAGAGCAGACTTGGCGGAGCCAGAAGAAGTTTAACCTTGTTTAACCGGCGCTGCGCTATGCGCACAACTGCACAAAGCCGTGCAAACGTGGATTTTAAACAGGGAACTTCAAAAAAGCTAGAAATGGTACAAAACAACCAATTACTACAGCTCTTGTGCTGAGGTCACTTCCTACAGGGACAGGTAGGCTGCTCAAGGCTCCCCACTCCCACTGGTGAGCAAAGAAACTTCCTTCTATCCAAGTAAGGTAATGGACAACACAGGAACTACACCACAGCCCAGAATACAGCAATGCCTGTAAACTGGTCTAAACTAGTCGAGGAGAGGCGGGAAAACAAGGATTATTTTTTTGGGTTTTTTTGTTTTTAGATAGAAACACACAGAAAATGCAGAGACAGTAATAAATCAGTTACACAGGCTAACACACTAATATACTAATATACTAATTTAAAACAATAAATAAAACATAAAATAGAAAGGGGAGTGGTGGGACTAGAACCGGGGATGCCTCTTCTTTGTGCAAAGGCTCTACCACTACGCTATTGCTATTTGGCTTAATTTGCATAAACATTTATTATTATGCTCTTCGATGTCGAAATTGCTAACTGTAGCTAAGCAATGGGCACACCTGCGCAAACACGTGCAAATACGGGCAGCTATATCGGGAATTATAAAAAAAAAATAAGTTTACATTTTACAATTACTAAGGGGTTTAGTATGTGGGGATGTGTAGTGTTTGCTATGTGTACATTTCAGCGGACTCGCTCATTGCACTTGTCATTTTCACATTTATATAGTTGCAGGGGTGGGGATATTTGGACTGCTTGGCAGTCCGACATGCCCCCTGCAGTCTTACATGCTCCTTGTTAGCCTTCCAGTTGAGTCAGCGTGCCCTCATGAATATGCATGGTGCGCTGACGTCTTCCTCTTAGACTGCCGTTTCCGTGTAAGACTTATTTAGTCTTACACGAAGGATTAGTGAATCCCTGCCTTAATCTGAACTATCCATCTCACATCTTACTTCCTACTACTCTGCATATTTGTAAATCATATTCAGTGTATATATGAAGTTTAGCCATAGGTCTCTGTGGCACTAGTTCAGTGCACACAACTGAACCAACCTCCTAATGCTAACCATCTCACTTTTGTCAACAGTGCTGTTGCCTTTAAGCTGTCTACAATGAAATAACCATCAAGTAGTCAAATTATCTGTTTTTAAATTTTACTTGCTACAACACTGGGTATAGTTTTGGCATGGCTGTGGCCATACAATATTGTCCATAGACCCTGCTAACCATCCATCGCTTTTGGTGTTGCAAACTCCTACAAATAAGTACAGAAACAGGAAATGTGAAGACTGTAGCATTGGTGGTAGCTACTTAATCTCTGTATGTGACTGTACTGTGAGGAAATGAAATCAAGCCACATTCTATGGTAATTAGTCTAATTAACGGAGATCAGTATAACATGGATTTAAACAGCATTAGATAGTGGGTTGCTGCCTTCAACCACTGAAGACTGCTCAGGGTCATTTGTGCTGTAAGAATTAAATGTTATTATCAAGTCTGAGTAATTGTTTCAGGATTTATACACATAGACATATCTCTCAACTTCTTCTGCATGTTTAGATCATTTACAACCATCTACACCTGTAGTAATTTAGCACAGTAGAGCACTGTAGGGAACTGTGGACTTTTGATTTTCCTGACAGTGTGGGTTGCTCAGCATTTTTAACTGTGTAAAGTGATCAGAGCCTTCCTATGTCAGTCACAGCTATACTGTTTGATATCCATGGCTGCACAGTTATGTTCTTTCATGACTTTTCAGAGGATTGCCCGCACACTCTGTCAGATGTGTGTGCTTGGTTTTATGGCCTTTGAAACAGGGTAGAGCAATCATAGATAGCTATATTCATTCTCATGTCTGTTAACATCTGCAAGAACATGCCACCCACAAGTATGCCATTCAGAAGAGTCTGCCACCCACAGCTGTATAATGCAGTAGTTCCATACACCTGTGTTACACTCCCTGTTATCATAATTCACCACCAGGCTATTCCAGACAGCATGTATGTGATATTATCTGCTACTCTGTGTTACTGGCTTTTAACATTGGCATGCACTGACAACTGTTTCTACTGCATCTGTTGAAGATCTCATATCTCTTATATTTGTAACTGTCTGCGCCTCCAATATCCCTGACTGATGTTCAAATATGCACCAGATTGCATATTATCCTGACATGTAAACACTGTATACTTCACATATATTTTGGTATTGACTAGCTGTACACTGCAGTTATGTATTTCAGCTCTGTAATGTTCCTGGGCATTAGTACCCCTGTGCTATGTTGCAGCACATGGCATCCTCACATCATGGGATGGTCTGCATCTCTCCCCTCTAGGATTTAGAACATTAGCTAAAACATTGTCTTCCCCCATAGTGCCTTTTTTAGGCAATGCCAAACTGAAAGTACTTTCAACATACCAAATCAAAACCAAGAGAATCTAAAGATATTACTGCTCAGTGCTAGGAGTCTAAACAAAAAATCCACTCCCTAGAAGCTCTCTTCACCCTAGGGAATGCTGACATCTGTGTGGTCATTGAGACATGGTTTAAAGCCACCAAGAGCACACCAACAGTGCAATATTATAATGCCTTCCACACATTTAGACCAGCTACTTCACAGACAGGGACTGAAAGTGGAGGTGTCTCTATTTACATCAAAAATACATATACTTCATATCACCATAGGCAAAATCCAATACCACTTCCTTGCAAGCTATACGTCCCCATCTATGACCCAGGAAACTCATATCATGTATTTAAACTTATTAGAAACACTAACCATCCAACTCAATACCATATTCATGAGTGACTTTAATTACCTGACTATTAACTGGGAATCATATGACACCAAATATACGGGCATAGAGATTCCTGGATTTTGTAAACATAAACTCCCTGGATCAAATAGTCAATGCACCACCCTTGGGTGCAACCATAATGGATCTGGTACTCACTGATATGGGGGAGTGCTGCACACCTCCTACTGTAATGTCTTCCCTGTTTATGACAGACCACAAAATGGTCTCCTTTGAAGTAAAAATAAAACCTGTACCCCCATCTAAACCTGGAATATTCAGGAACTACTCTAAGGCTAACCTCCTGCTATTAAGTGATAACCTGGCAAAATTTTAAGCCCCCATAAACCCTGAGAACACTGCTGCCTATGTAGAGCTGTTCACAGAAATCCTGTACATGCATGTTAATAGCTGCACAGAGGCAGTTGTACCCACCAGGAAGAAGTAAAGAACTATCTCAAAAAACAAGCCACCCTGGTGGAATCACAAAATCAACAAACTATTTAACAGAAGGAAGAAAATCATGGCAAAAATTAGGAGGTACAGTACCCAGCAGGATAGAAGCACTCACATCAAACTAAACAAGTAACTCAGAGGACAAATAAAGTCTACCAAAGCCAAATCTGAGGTAAGTTTGGCCTCTCAGACCAAGGACAACCACAAATCATTCTTCAGCTATTGTGTGCAGAACTTGTAAATAGAGCCACCTATAATGAGCCAGAAGATATAGCAAACCTTCTGGCTGATAAATTCAGCTACAACTTTACCCCATTCTTCCCTTCAACCTTCCCTCAGGAAATACCAACAAATATAACTCCCCCTAATATCACTAGGGAACATGTCCTCAATGCTTTCTAAAACCAAGAACACTGCATCAATGGGGCCAGACAATATCCCAGGATGCCTTCTAAATAGCATGAAATATGACCTATCAGGGCCTCTGAAATTACTATTTAACTGTAGCCACTAAACAGGCTCATGAATGGAGAACAGCAACCATCATCCCTCTGCACAAAGGTGGGCCATCAACAGACCCTGGAAAGTACAGACCCATACGTCTCACTAGTTCTATATGTAAAGCCATGGAAAGAATTATCATGGAAATGATCAGTAGAGATATAGTAACCTCCAGACACTGGACGCAACCCAGTTTGGTTTTGTCAAGGCAGATCATACCTATTTAACCTAGTGGACTTCTTTGAGAAGGTAACCAAAGCAATAGATAAGGTAAAAATGGTTCACACTGCCTACCTTGACCTGGCCAAGGTATTTGACACAATACCCAACTTGGGCATTGTTGACAAACTCAGGAGGTTAGGTAAAACCCATATATCACCTGCTGGATAGCCAACTGGCTCACAGACAGGACACAGGAAGTTTGAACTGGGGAGTCCACCTCTACAAAGAGGCCAATCACAAGTGGAGGCTCTCAGGGATTAGTCCTTGGACCACTCCTTTTTGAAATTTACTTCTCTGATGTCAAGACCAATTTCAGTAGTTTCTGGCTGACTAAATTTACAAATAATTTCAAATTAGGAGCTGTCGTTGAATTCCACACTGACACAAATGTTCTCCAGGAGGGGCTGACACAGACAAACAACTGGTGTCAGAGCCATGGACTAAAACTAAATGCCAAAACATGCATAATAGTATCCTTTGAGAAGTCATCCATCCCTGGTAACTATCATATTGACAACACACTCCTTAGAGTTGGCCCAGTAGTCAGGGACTTAGGGACACACATACGTAGATAGTAATCTAGCCTTTGAGCACCACGTGTCTACATTAGTGAATAAATCATTCTATGTTGCACAGCTTATAAACAAAGGTATGGCATCTAAGTCCAAGGAAGTCATTTTTCCACTGTATTCTGCATTCATCAGACTTATCATTGAGTACAATGCCCCCTTTGGTATGTACCTAACCAGGCATATCCAACAACTTTAACATCCACAGATGTTCCTCAATAAAAGAATACAAGGCATAAGTAAAATGTCCTATGCAGATTACCTCAAGGTCCTACCCCTGTATTATGTCTTCTACAGGATGTTGAAGAGAGATCTATGCCTGGCATGCAGGGTATTGTCAGACCCCGCTCTGATGGACCTCCTGCATATCCACAAAACAAACAGCACCAGAATTACCCATTCCAAAGATTTAAACCTTGCCTGTGATATAAATAGGACCTGCTGGAGAGACAGGTATGTATCCCAGAGACTACCCCATCTATGGAACAGGCCCCCCATCCATATAAAGAAGAGTTCCTCCTTAACCCAATTCAAGTGCAACTTGGACAGTTGGATGGGGAACAGGAAATTCATCCCTGGTTTGGCACCTATGTCTCTAATGGACACAGGCAACCTTTAAATGGTTCTTCTCCCAGACCCCTACTTGTAAATGTTTCATCTCCCAAACCCCTGCTTATTCTTAGCAAGGGTATCAGAACTTCTCAGAGAGTTGGGATGCATGGCTAGGCTTAAAAAGGCCCTTGTGGTCATTAGTCTAGTAAACACCTATGACCCTATGAACCAGTGTACTCATGAACCTTTTAATGCTTGGCTATGTCACATCCCACCCAGAACATATGCACACATAATAGTCAGGTTGTTTTCAAGACAAACACTTTTGCCTTGTGCACAGTTTGTCCTGTCCATGTACTAGTTTGTATTACATTTGCACATCGATTACTCATCAGTACTAGGTAAAATGCAGTACATATGTTAATTGTTAACATTGTGGGCATGTTTTTGTTGTGTATTTCAGATGTCTGACACAAAGCAGAGACAGGAGAATTTCACTGCCAGGGCGAAAACAATAGAGGCACTACATCCACAAGGCAGAGGATCAGTGGGCCATGGTGGTAGCGGATTCCTTTGTCTATGAATGGGTATTCGCCATCACATCAGTGTTGTTGAGGTTTACAAGATCAACTTGCAAGCTTTTTGCCATTGGGTAACTGACATGAAAGACCATGCTTCATGGCATGCATAATGTTTGGATCAACAGAACTAGGCCACATGTGGCAGACCTCTGTCTCCACTTTTGACTGACAATGAGGAACTCCTGGTGTCCTTCTTAAACCAAGGTATGATTATCAAATTCTTGGAACGGCCATTGAAGTAAATGAATGATGGCATCCAGATGTGATAATATAAGTGCTATGTTCATTCTTAGAAAATAAAAGTTTTACGCATGTGTAAGCCAGATGAGGGAGCTACTCATTCACAGATCATGCAATCTGGGGAGCATAGATCAGGTAAGATATAGCCACATATGTGTTTTATGGCTGCATGGCTGAGGCCTTATATGACAGCATCACTGTTACCACCCAATCAAAGGATGACAGTGGCAGTTTGCATATGTGTGCCCACCTCAGAAATGTTCTTTTTTGTTAAAAAGCTCACTTGCTTGACCTGTTTTGTACATACGGATTCTATCTACCCTACAAATTTTATTCTCCATGACTTGCATCAGCATGTGTTCTGTCATCCCTGTCACTATGTATGCTGTTGATCTTTTTGTATGTGCATCACAACTGGATTGTCTCTCTGTCATACCAGGTGGAGGTCTTTGGCCTGCTATCATAGTATTTCTTCCACCCAGTTACCATTTATATCATCCTGCTCATGAGTGCATACCAAGCCACTGTATCTCATCTTGACAATACAAATGCATTATTAGTTAGTATCCCCAGTATCTAGTAACTAACCTTTGCTGAGGACTGCCCCCCACATCACAGGGCATACATTTACTAAATGTCTCTCACATTGTCTGTATACCTGCCCTGACACTGTTGTATGACTACCTATTTGTACACCATGTGGTACCTTGCCAATGTTGTCTTCTGCCCGTGTGCATGGTGTACCTAATTTCAACTGTCATTGTTTAGTCAGTACCCTGTTCATGTATAGTAACGCATAATATAAATATAACAGCATCATGTATTGCTCATTTATAAATACCTTGACTCTGTCATATTTGTCATTACATTTTGGTCTATCAAATTTTGTCCTAGTGACCTGTCATGACAAAATTAAAAAATAAGACCACCCCATGTTGCCTGTGTTTGGTAACTTGGTCACCGTTGTACCCACCCATGTTTGAGGGTAGCTTACTTGTATCCTGTTCATCCGCTGGTGTCTCAGTCAGCTGCCTAGGGCAGTTGTGGTAGTTTATCTACACTCTGGGCTAGTGGGCTGCCTTCTAGTGTTAAAACTGCACCACCAGCCAGAAGTGCCCAATCAGCTGAACCAAAGCACCCTTCCTCCATATAGAGGCATCCTGTGTACTACTGTTAAATGCTGTTATAAGGTGCAAGACAAGATGATCTGCATGGAATATTATTTGACAGTTAAAAGATAACCATCTGCACATTCCCTAGGTGTGGGGATTGATTAGAATGTAGCTGCAAACAATGGAACTAAGGACACAAGAAAAATTGGTGATGGCACAAATCTGTTCCATGGCAGTCTGTCATTCCTATTTACTGGACTGAGTGGTGACGTGAGATGAACACAACTTTAAGCCACAGATAGTGTGGTGACATGTGGGGTGCAATAGAGCCCACAAACAGTCTGCATCAACTCTCTGTCTTACGTCTGTCTTCCTATGATGTCCTAGAATGAGAGCTGCTTAACTACAGACTGACCCTCTACTTTGCTTGTCATCTTCTGTCCACTGAGTGCATTTGAAGCTGATTCTATATTGTGGCCTGCATTATTCCAATGTGCAGGACTGCAGCTGCAGTGATCTGCATTACTGTGTCTTTTCTTTAACTGCAGTAATGTATGTCCTTTTTCTTTCTTTACTTTTTTTCTATTGAGGCTTCCAACCTATGATGCAAACTATCTAGCAAAGCCTCCTACCAACTGTGTTTATTGTTATTTACTTCCATTTGGGGCCAAATGTGGCATTGGGCATATATTTGCTGATTTTGCAATTTTAATTTGGTATTTTACATTAGTAAATATGTCTATTGTCAACAGTTTATGGAATGACCAATGCTGTCCTTTTGGCATAACTCTTGCTTAGGATGCTTTGCTATGCACAACCTTCTTATAGTGCATAGAGCACCATGAATAGGCTGCAATATCAAGGAACAAGTCAAGATAGCTAAGCACCATTCTAGACTGAGACCCAATAGTAATAGCACCTAGAAAGGGACTTTGCAATTGTTAAGCACCTTTCTAAGTGCTATTAAAATCAGGTGCCTAGCTGCTAGGCCCTAAATACTCACAGTAGCAGCCTCTAAACATCAGTGGCTGAAATAAAAGCAGCTTAGTTCTTCCTTGATGTTTGTATCTCTTCACTTACCATGTCCTTTGTAAAATTTTCCATTTTCTGGTAAAAAACTAAGAATTACAGACAGTAAGTCATTCCCCAGTTAAACAGTCAGCCCACAGCAAAAAACACTAGTTACCACAATCAGTGGAAGAAGTGGTCAGAGAAGGCTCTAAGGTCAACAGAGACTGTGCTGAAGACCTGGAAGTTGACCAGAGAGAAAGTGCAACAGTTCAAGGAATTACTCAGGGCTCTGTCACCCCATGAAAAGGACGAAATAGGTGAAGTTGAAGAAGAATGGCAGTGTCTCAAAGCAGAATGTGTGAGGACTACAGAACATATATGTGGCCAAGCCAGGTATGGAAATAAAGTACATAAGAAAAGCTTGTGGTGGAATGCAGAAGTCCACGAAGTCATCAAAAGAAAGAAGGAGTGTAGGAAAAAGTAGGAGACTGAAAATATGGACAAGGTTAGGAAGGAATACTGGTTGGCTAACAAAGAAGCTAAGAAATGAGTTGCAATAGCAAATAACAGGGCACTGGAAGCACTCTACCAGCTTCTGGTAAGTGACTCAGTAGGTGTCACAAAGAAACTATATCAGGTTGCAAGGCATAGACAGAAAACTAAAGAAGACAATCAGATACCCTTCATAAGGGATGCCAGCAACAACACCAGTCCACATGACATCAAATGCAGATGGAAGGAGTACTTCCAGCAGCTACTGAATGAAGACAACCCCACAGAAGCAGTACTGCCCCAGACACAGCCTAGAATGAGATAAGAGCAGAAGTCCATCCTAGAAGAAGTAAGAACAGCACTAAGAAAAATGAAGTCAGGGAACGCAGCAGGCTCAAATGAGGTCACAGCAGATATGATAAAGAAGCTGGGTGAGATAGGACAGTAATGGCTCTTGAGGGTACTCAAATCAGTGTGGAGAGCAAATCATATAGGTTCATAGGTTAGTACTAAGCTAACTGCCCTTGCGAGCCAATGTAAGCCTAGCCAATTATCCCTTGTGAGACTTAAATCCTGCACCTTGTGTTTGTAAGGCAAACACCTTAACCATATATACCAAATGACTGGATAATAAGGATACTTAATGGCAGTGTACAAGAACAAAGGGAACATCCACAACTGTGTACAGTACAGAGGTATCAAACTCCTGTCACATTGCATGAAAGTCTTGGACAGAGTGATTGATAAATGGATATGCAAAGTAGCAGATGGGAGGTGAGCAATTTGGATTCAGATCAGGATGCAGCACAACTGACCTGGTATTTGTAGTGAGACAGATAGATGTGAAGAAGTTAAAGACTGGAAATGAGTCCAAATCAGCATTTCTAGACATGGAGAAAACATGTAACAAGTTCCCAAGAAAGCTGATTTGATCATTATTGAGGTGGTGTATAGTCTCAGAACATTGGTAAAATTTGGGTGTGCACCAGGGTTCATCTCTGAGTCCACTGCTGTTCATAGTGGTGATGGACTATGTTAGCAAAGAGGATGGAGAGGACAGCTCAACAAAGTTACTGTATGCAGGCAATGGGGCATTACAAGCAGACTCTGAGCAAACTTCAGCAAAGGATAAAGGAATGGAATTCAAACTGAAGGCACATGGGATGAAACTAAATACAGATAAGATAGTAGTAATGGCAGCAAATTGGATAAATCAGAAGAAGCTGAGAACTGCAACAGAAGAGAAGATAGTGGAACAGGTTAATAGTTTTGAGTATCTGGGAGGGGAGGTTGAGGAGGTGATGGAAATTAAGTGCCTGAGAAGGGTGGTAGGATGTGCACTGTGGGACATACGAATAAATGAGGACATAAGAACAGAAGCCAAAATAGCTCCATTTGCAGAGAAGATCAAAGACAACAGATTATTGTGGTTCGGGCACATGTGCTGAAAAGCAGAAGACAATCTGGTTCAGAAGATCTGGGACAGACAGGAAGAAGGTAAAAGGAAATTAGGGCATACAGCTAAGAGGTAGATGGATTGCGTGAGAGAAGACTGGTGATAGCTAGGCAGGCATGAGTTTCGTAGAATTAGTCCAAAATGATAAAAAAATCACTGAACCCACAGACATTGCCAACATACTGGCAGACAGGTTCAGTGCAAACTTCACCCCTCTCCCCTAAAGGAGAGATAACTATCCCAGCAGAGTGTAGCCTCCCAGACATCTCAAATGCGCAGGTGGAAGCTGCTCTCTCTCTAAAAAAACACAGCATCAATGGGACCGGATGGTGTCCCCAGCTGTGTGCTACACGAGCTAAATGAGGAATTAAACCCGCACATAAGGCAGCTGTTTAATCTCAGCCTTACCACAGGATACGTGCCCAAGGAGTGGCGATGCGCAACTGTGGTCCCACTCCACAAAGGTGGTGCCTCTACGGACCCTGGTAATTACCGCCCCATAAGCTTAACAAGTCTAGACTGCAAAGCTATGGGGAGGATCATAATGGAGCTCATAAACAAAGATATAGGGGACTTGCAGACATTGGGCCCGACCCAGTTTGGCTTCGTCAAGGGCAGATCATGCCTTTTGAACTTGGTCGACTTCTTCGAAACAGTCACCAAGGCCATTGATGAGGAAAGGCAGTCCATACAGCCTACCTTGACCTTGCAAGCCTTCGACACAATACCCACTCGGTATTGTAGAAAACTTACCAGCTTAAATGTAAACCCATATGTCACAAGATGGGTTGCAAACTGGCTTAAGGACAGAACCCACAGGGTTAGAGTTGCTGGCGCTATGTCAGACTCCAAGCCGGTCACAAGTGGTGTCCCACAGGTGGCTCGGTCCTTGGCCCCTATTGTTCGGCATCTACTTCTCAGAAGTACAGGCCAACATGGGAGGACTTTGGCTGACAAAGTTTGCAGACGACTGCAAACTGGCCACCATAGTGGAAAGTGCATCGGACATGGATATCCTTCAGAAGGGACACACGGAAACAGATAGCTGGTGCCAGAGCCATGGCCTGAAGTTAAACACCAAAAATGTATAGTCATACCCTTCGGGAAAACAAGGTAACCCCAAGCTACCATATAGGTGGCAATCCACTAAGCACAGAAGAGGTTATCAGGGACCTGGGGACCCAGGTTGACAGTGGCCTTTCTTTTGACACTCACGTTGCTAAAGTGGTTAGAAAGACCTTCTACATTGCCCACCTGATCATGAAGGGATTCACATCCAGATCTAGTGAGGTCATTGTTCCCCTGTACTCTTCACTTATCAGACCAATGATCGAGTACAATGCCCCATTCGGGATGTATCTCACCCGACATCTGCAGCAATTGGAGAGACCCCAAAGTTCCTCACCAAAAGGATAAAGGGACTCCAAAATCTGTCATATGCTGCCAGATTGAAGAAACTCCAGCTCTGCTCAGTTGCATACCATCTGCTCAGAGGTGACATGTGCCCGACATACAAGGCCATGTCCAACCCGGAATTAATGGACATGCTCCACCTCAAAAAATCCAAATCCACCAAAACCACTAGAGCAAGCAACTTAAACCTTAGCACGGATATAAATAGGATGTGCTGGAGGGATAGATTTATCACTCAGAGACTCCCTATGCTGTGGAATAAAATCCCGATCCATGTGAGGCAGAGCACCTCGCTGGCTCTGTTTAAGAGAAATCTTGACCTGTGGATGGGAGATCGTAGGTTTATCCCGGGAATCATCTCTGTGTCACTGCTGGACAGAGGCACAACAAACTAATGGGCACAGTATTTTTTCATATAAGGGGTGGCGTAAGCCACAAAAATTTGGGCTAGGCTTATAAATGCCTTAGGGCAGATAGCTTAGTATAAACCTATGAACCTATGAACTGGCATGACACATAAGGTGCTATGGTAAATCTTTCATTTATGCAAAATATAGCCTTGTATAAAAAAGCAACTACCTGGTCATTTTCAAAGTTATTCTCAGTTAAATATTACAACAATAGTGGAACACCAGTGTCTGTATAGTATCTATGTAAAACATGTTTAGAGCTGAAGTTATTCACCTGTATCTTGATTCATCATATGTATTTGAGTGCTTAATTTATATATTTAGTGACTTCACAAGACACTTTGCATGTATGTTCTACTTTTCCTTGATGTTTGACTGTTGTGCCATTTGCAAATCACAGGCATTCCATTATTTTGAATATTAGCCTTAGATGTACATCTGTATTTATGTTTGACACTGTTCTGTACCTTTCTGACTTTGTGTACCAGTGTTTTGGAATACCTTGATGTTTTAGACATCCACCCATGGTCGTCAGCATCACTATGTTTGGCTTTCATAGTTCAGATAGGAATAAAGACTATTTATCTGCATCTGTAGCTATTCTAATAAGTGATGTAGTGCATGTCCTATAAGCATGTACAGATTTCTATTCTACCAACCAATTTTGTCTGAAATAAACAAGACATAGATTTCTGTAAGCTGTCTTCTGAGATTTTGGCACTACTAAAAAGGTTCATAAGTTAGTAATAGGCTAACTGCCCTTCAGGGCCTTTTTAAGCTTAGCCAAGTATCCCATTTGATAATCATAACCTGTACATTGTTTCTGTAAGGTAAACACCTTAACTATTATGCTAACCCCCAACTCAAAAAAAATCCATTGAAATTCCTTGACTGGGAACTGAACCCAGGCTGTGGTGCTAAGAAAGCCAAATCCTAACCATCAGACCACCAGGTATCAAAGCAGCTTTATAGTGACATGTCTAACGTGGAATTGTGGCTTTTGATATTTGCTCAAGCATTTTGGCTCAATGTTCAGTTTATTTATGCTACTACTACTGGTTACCTATTGGATATGTGTCTTAAGCTTGAAGGGGTCTGCTATTTATTTTCTGAGATTAATGTGGGAGAGATTTTTCTTTTATTGTGAACTATCACTCTTTGGAGTAACTTGAGACTGCAAATGCATTCTAATTAAATAGTGTATGGGGGATAAAGTCTTCGTCATACTTGCATTAATTCTGGAGGTCTATTTGCACAAACCATTTGTTCCTTGAGAAAACACTTACATACTGTTGGGAATGGGTTTTGTGCTGAACTGTGTGAGCCTTGTATTTAAAGTTCATGCATTTTGATCAGACACAATAGAAACCTCTTAGCAGTATCATATGCTGCCTACTTACCTGCTGAAGCCAGTATAGGAATACATAGCTGCTTATACTGCGTAATAATTCTAAACAAATGCTTCTTAATTTAAAATATGTTTTTGTTTTCATTGCAGGGGGATGTCATATATTTATATGGTACACTTCTCTCTTGTCCTGTATATGTAAGCAAATTGTATATTACATATATTTTTCAGATATACCTGAAATGCATGTAGGTATATCAGCGACCTGGCAGCACTGAAAAATGCTTCTGTGTTTCTTACTAATTCATGAGGCTACTGCACATTTAAAAAAATGTATTAAGGAAAAAAAACAATACACGAGGCAGCTGTTAGTTTATTAGTAGGTATAAACTTAGTTTACCAAATGTTCTTTGAAATCTTATTGCTGGTAATACTCATTTTAGGTGTTTCATTGCAGCTTACATTGATGCCCTTTTGGCTGTAATTTTAGCTCTAGTATCTCAGATATTAAGAAACAATTTTCAGTCTGTCCCATTAAATTTGAACAGTTGAATAATGTCACTGTGCCATTACATTCCCCTAGAAATGTGAGGAAACATTTTGCAACAACTGGCAAATGTAAATGCATGAGATTTAGAGATAAAAAAACAAACACTGCAAAATTGCCAGCAGCGTGCATTAACCTTACAGTTCAGAGAAAATATCAGCCAGAATGGTGATGGATGCTTATTTATCTTCATATATGCAAATTGGTGGCCCAAGGAAGAGAAAAATGTTGCACTGCAGAGGTATTTGGGAAAAAGTAAGATGTTTTATGTCATTTGGAAACTGATCAGACCTACTGGTAGCAGAGCTACTACTGCATTAACAGTCCGTGCTGTATTCTTCAGTAAGGAACTAAGTGCTCCAGGAAAACACAGCAGTTCAGAGGGACACACTTTACTATCGACTTGTAAAACAGCTATTTGTTCCCTAATTGTGAATCTTCATTTGTCCACAGAAACTTAATTTCAAAATCATGTCTGTTAAGCGGGAAGATGTTCTGTATACATGAATCTATTGAATAAATGTTAAACTTCCTCAGCTTTCATATCCCCCAGCTGCATTCTGTCAGTAGCAGTATTACATATAGTTATTTCCCTGTTCTGAGCCTTTATTTATATATAGAAACTGCATGTTATAGTTAAATCTGATAAGCATAAAGATGTGCTTTATGGAGAAAATGTGCAGCCTTCATTGTCTTTCATGTCCCAATTGCACTTCTGCCTTGTTTATAAACAGCTGAACGTTTTGCAAAAGAATACATCTATAATGTGAATGTAAAAACTAAAACCACACTACCAGTCAACAGGGTCATCCTGCAGTTTCACATGACATTCTGCATGAGCACAACAACGTTTATAACTGGTGGAGAAAGGGGATTCTGTATGACCACCCTGGAAGCATCTTGAGGTTTAAGCTAAATGGGATATTTTAGCAATTTTAGTACACAAGCTGAAATTAAAATATTTTTTGTCATTTTACGAAATGGAAATATTTCATTGTGCTATTTATTTAGCTTAATTGTTTATGTTGTTAGCGCCTTAGTACACACATTATCAAGTTTAAAAAACATAAAAGCTTTATTTCTTTTCACTAGGATGTCTTCAGGGCAGGCATGCTCCCCTGAAAAGAAAATTATGAAAATATAAAGATAAACTGTGCTTTTTGGTCATTTTTAGCTTACTAGAAGTGATTTACTAAGATATAGTATAAAAACAAATGTATTTTTACTTATTGCATATTTCTCCAGTGGATAACAATGCAAAATATATTTGCTGAAATTAACTTCAGAGAACAGCAACAAAAGATTATTTTTTTGTATGCAGGGGAGCAAGTCCTCCTACACTGGAGACACGTACACCCCTCTAACATATATATATCAACTCCAAATCAGCACAATGGTGAAGAAAGGGAAACAGCTACTATTTACTACAAGTAGCTTTTGGCAAAACCAGTTAGTGAAACATCAGTCAAAATTCCTCACTTTCCCAAAAATTACTATGAAAAACTATTGTCTATTTTACCATTAAGTATTTACCTTGTTTTTTAATATAATTTATTTATTTTTATTTATTTGCTGTTGGTTTGCCAGGATGGTCCACTGGGCCAATAAGAACCCATTTTCAATGGAGTTCTGGGGAGAAAAGCTCCATAAAAGACAATACTATCATCAAAGTTATAGGTTACATAGTAATGCAGAAGTATAGATTAAATCATTGCATTTAAAGATACAATTCATGAAATTTCACAATAAATGTTATAAACATAAGTAAACATTTACAAATATATATGTTCCTACTTTAGAAATATGACAGCAGGGCAATGAATATATGGGATGCTAGAGGGTGCAAGTATGGAAGAGATGGGAGAAATGAACCTAGAAGGGAGGAGTTGGGAGAAAAACGAGAGAAGAAAGGAAGAGAGGAGGCGGATGGATGAGGAAGAGATGGAAGAGGAGAATAGGGAGGGAGGAGGAGGAGAAGAGCAGGGAGGGAAGATTAGGCAGAAAAAGTTATGTGGGGTGGGAGCAGGAGCATTGCCAGAGGGATATTAGATGCCAGTGAAGTAAGGTTTTAAAGGTAGAGTGGCTAGCGGTGGTACAGATGGATGGTGGTAGGGATGGTGGTAGGGAGTTCCACTGGATGCTAAAGCAAAGGATAGGAGATTTTTGCCTGGAGCATGAGCAGGTTGGTGCAAGTCAATCAGATTCTGATTGTTGGATCTGTCTTATTATGATGAGACTGAAAAGAAATCACTGGTTTAAAATACATTTGGATTGCATCTATTTTTATTTTTTTATTTTCATTATTATTTTCATGTAAATGTGTTATCCATGGATGAGCACCAATCCATGGGACCTGTACTGCCTCTTCCTACACACATAAAATACAAATGCAAAACTGTGGATTACATAATTAGTACAAAGAGCTTAGTAGTATAGAACATTGTTTATTCCAAGCTAACATTTGTAAACCAGAAGGCTAACAGCAAGAGAATATTTGTTGCAGCCTGTGGATGGGGAAATAGTAGAATACCAAACATCTGAGCAAGGAGGGATCTGATGTAAAGAAAATTTGAATATTATTTGCATTGTTGATTATCTGTAATAATGTAAGGAGATAGAGTAAGAAGGTGGTGGAAAAGTAGGGAGATGCATATCTTATAGGTAGTGGGGTTGATTTGTAGGTGAAGGGAGGTGAAAGGGAGCACTCAATTCAACAGGGGTTATATTCAGATAACAGAGGATGCTACTGTGATATTTACAGTTTATATTATACCATTGTTAGGTTAGCAATGATTCCATACCATTCAACGGTCCAGATTTTTGCATACTGTCAAAGCTTTTGCCTCATATTTTTGGTGGGTTCCTTGTAAAATTTGTGGTTTTCTGTATTTTGTGTTAAATCAGTAAGAACTGAATTCATTCAGGTATTTGAGATTTAGTCTTCATATCATTCAGAAAATGTACAGTAACACAAAACATTTTATTCTAAATTTTCCAAGTTTATAAGAGTAATATTTAAAATGTCTCCCTATTTCTGTGGTTTCTCCCCCCATTAGTTTTGGTTTTGTCCAGATTTTTTTATGATAAAAAGTTGAGAACTATGATTGACGTCCATATAATAAACTCAGCTGATCCATGCAAGTTAATTTTAAAATGTATTCATAGAACTACTGCCTAGGTCCACATTGTACCTCTCAACCTCTTAGCACAAGAAACCTGGGCAAGGCCTAAAACAATGGGAGATAAAGGCCCAAAAATAGGAGCAGATTTTAAATCTTACTCTTATAAACTTAGGAAAAAAAATTTTTGAAAAATGTAAACCAGCTACTAAAATCCACCCAAAAGGCTACCCCCAAACCAACCACCCCTGACACTAAAGTTCCCATCGAAACACAATTCAACTCCCACTTTGTGAACTCAATTCTATCCTTAGTATCACAGGACAGTTCCTTCCTCACTATCCCCCCCCCAACACAAATAACACTAATACAAGCTTTACCCTAAAATCAGTTTCCACCACTTCAATCAAAAGCATGCTCTCCAAACTAAAAACCTCATCAACAGCAGCCGACCTACTCCCCAGCTATTTCTTGAAACTTACAGCAAATGCTATTGCTATCCCAGTCTCCACTTTCATAAACAGATCAATTGTTGAAAACTTTGTGCCCAAACTCTGGAAAATATCCTATGTTACACCCATACATAAAGGCGGGACCTCCACTGAACTTAATAACTACAGACCCATTGCTTTACTTTCCCCCCTGGCCAAAATCCTAGAACAATGCATCCATACCCAGATGCTAAACTATCTCCTAGACTGCAACATCCTGTCACCTACTCAGCATGGTTTCAGACCTGCCCATAGTACCACTACAGCTCTCCTCTGCTTCACAGACACAGTAAACCATCTCAAAAATGAAGGCCTGCAAGTGTCAACTCTTTTTTTGGATATGTCCAAAGCATTTGACACAGTCTCACACCAAATCCTGCTAAACAAACTAAACCAATATCATCTATCTAATTCCACTCTTACCTGGTTCCAAAGCTACTTAACTGACAGGTACCAAGCTGTGAAATGGGAAAATTCTCTCTCTTCAGCTGCCCATAACTATAGGAGTTCCACAGGGTTCTATCTTAGGACCACTACTATTCAGTCTTCACAAATGACCTCCACACCTCCACACAGCATGCATCTATAATTCAGTATGCAGATGACACTACCTTAATCTGTGCTGCACAAAGCATTCCCACCCTCCTGCAAACAACTCAACTAGCATTCTCTGATGTTGAAACTACCTTACCAAAGCCCAACTTATCCTCAATCCAAAGAAAACTCAGCTTATGATTATAACCAGTTCTAACAAAAACACCAACAGTCAATTCACTATATACTCCACAAATGCTACTCCAATTGCTCCAGTGGCACAGGCTAAGCTATTGGGAATAACCATAGACTCCCACCTAAAATTTGATAGTCATCTGAACTTAACTATTAAAAAAGTTCATGCCAAACTGGGGTCACTCTACCGTATCAAACCATTTCTTACCAACAACACAAGATCAGCCATTGCTCGCTCCCAACTTCTATCCACCCTACTCTATGCATCTCCCATTCTGCCTAATCTCAACAAAACTGAACTAAGCAAAATGGAAGATTGCTATAACAGAATTGCCCGCTTTGCTGCAAATTGCTCATATAGAACTCATCACTGTACTGCTTTGAGACAGCTCCACTGGCTTGAACTGCCCAACCTCCTAACCTACAATCAGCTCTGCCTCTGTCATTCTATCTATTACCTCCCCAATAAGTGTCCTGCCCTCAAAACCCTAGTACAACATCACTCAGCCAAAAGGCCTCTTAGATCATCAAGCAAACTACTACTAGAAGTCACCAACAGCTACAATAGCTTTGGAGATGAACTATATAGTAGTTTGGTGGCCAAAAAATGGAACTCTGTCCCTACTAGCATTCAAAACACATCATCCAAAGCCTCCTTTAAAGACCTCATCAGGCAACATCTCAAGCAAAGTTGGCAGTGCCATGATTGCTCCCCAGGCTAGTGAAAGCGGATAACATATACATACTAAATCTAGAGCAATTGATAATAGTTTTTCAATCTTACTCACAAACACTGGCTAATCTACAATGTATGTACTGTACCTGTGTACTATGTATGTATTCTACCTACATTCCAAAGTTCAGCTGTACACCACAAATCTATTACTTACCTTTATTTTTAAAATTAATATTTTTTGATTGTTCTCTCCACTGTAACTGTTTGTGCCGCATACCACTGTAAAAACATGTCTCTTGTAATTGTGTGTATACTGATTATGTCTAAATAACTAAATGTGTCTGTAATTTTTCTTTGTGGAGCTTTTCTCCCCAGGCCTCTGCTGAAAAAGGGCCTTTTCGGCTCAGTCAGACACCCCTGGTTAACAAATGTAAAATAAAAATAAATAAATAAAAGTTGGAAGAATAGCATTATTTGTGTTAGCATGCATTTTCTGAAGGAAATGAAATCCAAAACTCAAACGTATGTCATTGTTTATTGACTTCAACACTGAGTGATTTGGCAGAAAACTATAAATTTTATGAGGAACAGAACAAACTCTGTGAAAATCTGGACAGTTCAGATGTATCCTCCACATCCGTATGCTGCCCCCAACAGGAAATCCACCCCTGGACTGTATAACATGCAGTACAAAGGGAGGTCAATATTTGCACTGCACAAGCCAATAGACGTTGAGGTTAACCAACATGCTAAAACCATGACATTATATCACAACATCCACATAAGGGGAGTTCCCCAGTGAAGAGGAGGATAGTGTTGGTCTACTCAGTCCTCTAGGTTATTCATGTCATATCCCAACCACCAGAAGACAGATGTATTCTGATTTAATAGTCAACCAGGACAGGATACTGTGACGATTGGGGAGAGAAGGGCGAAAGCTGCCAGCCTAGTCAAATAGAATTTGATACATAATTCTATCGACTGCATAAATAAATGTAAAATACAGACATGTTCTCTTGATAATAAATGTAAAATACAGGCATGTTTCTTGAATGTAAGAAAACACTGTAAAATGTGAACTTCAAGATTGTTGCAACATTGCCATCTGCTGTAAGGAAAACCAAGTCAAGTATTTCAAATGTGTCTTTTTAAGTTGAAAAGATCTTATGAATCTCTTTAACATTTACAATTCGAATCCAGGGTGGTTGGATGAAGATTTCATGCCCATTGTTTTAAGGCTAAAGTCTATGACTAAAATATAGATGTGGAAGATGCTTTATTGCTCTGGTTTCTGCTAGCATATACATGTGAAATATCTTCTATTGTTGTAAATTTCTATGCAGGTGTTAGATTGCTAAATAATGCAGTTTGTTTGCCTGGGAAAACCTAAGTGTCAAAAATGATGTAATTTGGTGAGTGAACCAGCAGAAATGTTTGTTAGTAATGTTTAAATACTATTTCTCAAAAGAGACTAAAAGTATTTTGACTTTGGATATCCAACTTATCAGCACTCTGCCTTGTGCTCACATGTAAGTTTTAGTACTGCGATGTCTTGTAGGAATAGTTAAAGCTAGTAAAGATTAATTAGGTATTTTTCTTAGAAATCAGTCCTACTGTATTAGTTTAAGTTTCTGTGTGATCTGTGAACTCTTAGATATCTATGTGGTGTAGTAGTTTTGTCTTGTGTTTTAATTATTTATTATTAAATATTTTTAAAACCTTCTACCTGTGGCTGATTTGTGTAGAGATAAGCTCTAGAGTACAATGCATATTTATAGAGGTTATTGTAATAGGCCACTCTAAAGTAAGCCTTGACTACTAGTCATACTACCACTGGATATTAATATTGCAATTGATAGTGCACAGTAATAATTGGACACCCTTTTAATGGTCTTTTAGTAGCTGATATTATTAACTGGGTGGTGGCAGTAATTACTACCATATAGTCTAGGTAAAGGGGCACAGTTGGAGAATCTGTGTCAGCCTTTCTCAGGAGTGTCTGTAAAGTTGTATAAATACTTATCTCAAAGTGTATGTGTGTTGTGTCAGCTACTTGGCAGGGACACAAAGTATTGGTTGGACAAAAAGGGTACTGGAGGTTTTAGCTTGCCCAGTTAGGCTGAGACCTGGACCCTATAGCTGTGCCAGTGGGGAGTCTTATTGGGGAACTGGTGAGCAAGGGAGCAACCAGCCCCAGACTGACTGTGATCTCTGTGTGCACTTAAGGAAAATTATACTTTACTGTGTGTATTAGTTGTCTTTTTCTCTTCTATGAGATGACATCCCTGGTGTTAGTGATAAGGATTGAGGCTCCTTGATTGCTGGGCCAGGGCATGGTTGTCACAAGTGGTGGCGGTGGTGGGATCTACATCACATATTAATTGGCTTGTACTGGTGTGGGTAGAGCGAATTCCTGTAGCTTATGTACAGTGATCTCTAAAAGTGTTTTGTACTCTAAAGCAGCCACGTAGTGTATACTCAGAGTTCAGATCGCAATTGTTTTATTTCTTTTGTTAGCTTAGTGTTAATCAGGGTGAGCAGGCAGCATGTCAGTGGAAGAGTATGAAAAGCTGACAAGGAGCCAGCTGGCGGAGATGTGCCAGGCTAGGGGACTGGTGCATGAAAACCTGACTAAAGCAGACCTGATTGCAGCCTTGGTTACAGCTGCATCAGAAAACAGCAGCCTGGAGGACAATCAGACTGACAGTGGAGATACAATATCCTGGGAGAATGGACAGCTCAACCTTTCTGCAGTGGACTAAAGAATCCAACTGGAGCTAAAGAGACTTGAGTTGGAGACTAGGCGTATGAAACTTGAAACAGCCGAGAAAATGAGGAGTCTACAAGCTGTGGAAAATGAACGGCAGAGAAAGCATGAGAGGGAAATGCTGACTCTTCACCAGAGCCATGGAGGTAATGGGGAAGGGAGTAACTGTACCCCAGAAGCACAAAAGGTCAGTAAATTTCTTCCACAGTTTAAAGAGGGGGATCATTTTGATAGCTTCATTCATATGTTTGAGCGGGTATGTAAACAGTATGAAGTTGACCAAAGGTTCTGGGTTTGGTTCCTGGCCCCCTTATCCATGGTAATGCTGTAACTTCTTTAGCAAAAATGCATGACACTGACTGTTTTGATTATACTGCTGTAAAAAAACATTTATTAGAATGTTTTAAGCTAACACCAGAAATGTATAGGGAAAAAGTTTTGTGAGCATAGGCACAAGGCAGATGAAAATGTATGTGAATATGTTGTTGAACTGAACACTTATTTTCATAGATGGATGAGTGGATGTCAGGTCACCACTTTTGAAGGGCTGGCAGATCTTTTGGTAAGGGAACAAGCCTTTAGCACTTTGCCTGAGGACATGAGGATCTGGTTAGCTGATAGACAGTGTGCTACTTCAGAGGAGTTGGGGAAGAAGGGAGACCTATACCTAGCAAGCAGGGCAGCCCTGCACAGGAAGTGGACCTCCAGTACTGCTCATGGGTCTAAAGGAACCCATGATGGGCATCACAGACTGCCCCAACAGAATCTGCCAGTAGCAGGGAAAGCCAATAGTCCAGATACACATCCAGGAGCTTGGGTTAAATGTTTTGAATGCAACCAGTGGGGCCATGTGGCATACAGATGTCCACAGAGGTAAGGTGGGGAACCAAAGGTGAGGGAGCCAGTAAGTGGAAAAGACAAAATGCCAACAGTGGGTTGTCTTGAGACAACAGGTGTATGGAACTACCATCCTGCAGATGTCCTGAGAGGGAAGGATCTGGATGAGGCAGTACTATGTACTTATGCAGTTACATGCAGTGAGGCTAGGAGACAAGCATGTGGGTCTGGTAGCCTGGGGGAGACCCAGACAGACTGCATACTTGCAGCCAGGACTGCTGAAGTGGTTACTTCAGGGAGTGAGCCTTGCTGTAGCAGTGAGACTGAATGTGTGCCACAGCTGCCTGTGGGTACTGATGTTCCCTTGGACAGGGTAACTGAAAAGGTAGAGATGAGTAGTAGTACCCAGGCTGACAGTAAGGCACCACTGTCAGTGGATGCCAGACTTTCTGTGGAAGGGGAGCTGGGAAGGATTACAAGCAGAGACGAGACAGGCTCAGCTCTCAGACTCTACATTGCAAGGCCTGAGGCAGGTAGCTAGGGAGGCACCTGATTCTCAAATGAAGGGGGAATCTGTATATTGGGACAAAGGGTTACTATACAGAGAGTGGGTCCCTGAGGGAGGGCTAGAAGGTGAGAGAGTACAGCAGTTGGTAGTGCCTACAGCTTACCATCTGGCACTTCCAGCCATAGCCCATGATATTCCCTTTGCAGGTCATATGGGCATGAAGCATACAAAGAGGCATATTATGCAAAACTTCTATTGTCCTGGAATTTCCAGAGGTCTAACAGGATGCTTCAGGACCTGTGAGAAGTGCCAAAAGGTAGGCTAGGCAAGAGACAAGGTGAGAGCTCCTTTGATGCCTTGGCCTGTGATTGAGGAGCCATTTCAGAGGGTAGCTATGGATATTGTGGTTCCTCTGAGTATCCCAAGTGTCACAGGGAAAAAGTATATCCTAGTGATTCTAGATTATGCTACACGATACCCTGAGGCAGTGGCTTTGTCTTCCATTGAGGCAGAGAAGGTGGCAAATGCTTTGCTAGAGATTTTCAGTTGGATGGGTTTCCCAAAGGAAATACTGTCTGATGGAGGTGCCAATTTTATGTCAGACCTGCTGGTTTGTCTGTGGAAGTCCTGTGGGGTGAAGCACATGAAGACCACCCCCTGTCATCCCCAGACTAATGGTCTTGTTAAGAGGTTAAACTCTACAATCAAGTCCATGCTACGGGCATTTGCAGATCAGTTTAAGAGGGAGTGGGACAAATATTTACCCCATCTGTTGTTTGCTTACAGAGAGGTTCCCCAGGAATCCATGGGTTTTTCACCCTTTGAGTTGCTGTATGGGCATAGGGTGAGGGGACCTCTAGATTCAATTTGAGATGAGTGAGAAGCTGAGTGTGAGTCTCATAAGGAGTCTGTTGTGGCATATGTCCTGAACCTCAGGACAAGGCTCAGGGAAATCATGGGGCTGGCCCAGGAGAACCTGGCAGAAGCCCAACAACAGAAAAAGGTATGGTATGACAAGAATGCTCGAGCTAGAGAGTATGCTGTAGGGCAGCAGGTGATGGTTCTCATTCCTGTCAGACACAACAAGTTGCAAGCAGCTTGGGAGGGATCCTACAAGGTTGTAAGAAAGTTATATGATGTTAAGTACATGGTGGAAGTGCTAGGCAGATGGCAGGGGCACAAACTGTACCATGTTAACATGATGAAACCTTACCATGATAGGGTGGCCCCAGTGCTTAGCATTTGCAGTGGACTGCAGGAGGAGTCTGAGAGAGATCTTGTGACTGATCTCCTTGGTGAGGCTCGGGCTGACACATCGGTGGAAGGGGTAGCAATGTCTCAGCAGCTATCTCCTACCCAGGTTCGAGAAATCTGAGCATTGTTGCAGGAATTTGGGGATGTGGTCACTGGGAAACCAGGAAGCACTGAACTGGTGCAGCACCAGGTGGACACAGGACCCCAAAGGCCTATCAGGCAGACCCCTTATAGGGTGCCCGAGAGAGTCAAACAAACTCTGAGGGAAGAGGTACAGGAGATGTTGGAACTAGAGGTGATTCAAGAGTCCAACAGTCCCTGGGCCTCACCAGTGGTGTTGGTGCCAAAGAAGGATGGCAGCACCATGTTCTGTGTGGATTACAGGAAATTAAATAGTCACACAGAGTCAGATGCTTACTCCATGACTAGGACAGATGATGCCCTAAAGCAGCTGGGTGAGGCTAATTATCTTTCAACCATTGATCTTACCAAGGGTTACTGGCAGGTGCCCTTGACTCCCAGTGCTAGAGAGAAGTCAGCCTTTGTGACTCCTTTTGGCTTGTATGAGTTCACAAAGATGCCCTTTGGGATGAAGAATGCCCCAGTGACTTTCCAGAGGCTGGTAGATCATATCTTAGCAGGAGCAGTAGGGTTTGCCATTGCTTACATGGATGATATTGCTATCTACAGCCATTCCTGGCAAGAGCACCTTCAACATGTCGGGGAGGTGCTGGGCAGACTACAGAGGGCAGGGTTGACCATTAAGCAGAGCAAATGACAGGTGGGTATGGCAGAGGTCTCCTTCCTAGGACATAGAGTGGGGAGTGGTAATATAAGGTCAGAACCTGCCAAAGTGGAAGCTATTCAGGCATGGCTTGCACCTGTTACCAAAAAGCAGGTGATGGCATTCGTGGGGACAGCAGGGTACTACAGAAAGCCCGTTCCCAATTATAGTACCATAGCTGCTCCCCTCACAGACCTGACAAGGAAGAACAGGCCAGATAAGTTAGTGTGGACCCCAGCATGTGAGCAGGCATTTCAGAAGCTTAAGGAAACTTTGGGAGGACCCCCTGTGTTAGCCAGTCCAGACTATAGCAAAAAATTAGTTGTGCAGGTGGATGCTTCAAACTATGGGGTGGGGGCTGTACTTAGCCAGATTTCTTCAGAGGGAGAAGAGCACCCAGTGGTTTATCTCAGTTGTAGGCTCCAACCCAGGGAGGAATGCTATGCAGTTGTAGAAAAGGAATGTCTAACCATAGTGTGGGCACTACAAAAACTTCAGCCTTATCTGTATGGAAGACAATTAATTATGATAACAGATCACAACCCTCTAACATGGTTAAACAAAGCCAGTCAACAAAATGCCAAGTTGCTAAGATGGAGTCTGGGGTTGCAAGCATATATGTCAGTGCAGCACCGCAGTGGGAGTAGCAATACCAATGCAGATGGGCTCTCAAGACATGGAATGGGGTGAGGAACACCCAGATAGATGTGACACTCTCAAGCGATGTTTTTCAAGGGGCACTTGAAAAACTTGCTTATGTTCCCTGGGGGGAAAGAGATGTGATGATTGGGGAGAGACTGGGGAAGGCTGCCAGCCTATTCAAATAGAATTTGATACATGATTCTATCAACTGTATAAATAAATGTAAAATGCAGGCATTTTTTTTTATAATAAATGTAAAATACAGGCATGTTTCTTGAATGTAAGAAAACACTGTAAAATGTGAACTTCAAGATTGTTGCAACATTGCCATCTGTTGTAAGGAAAACCAAGCCAAGTATTTCAAATGTGTCTTTTTAAGTTGAAAAGATCTTATGAATCTCTTTAATGTTTGCAATTCGACTCCAGGGCGGCTGGATGAAGATTCCATACCCATTGTTTTAAGGCTAAAGGTTATGACTAGAATTTAGATGTGGAAGGTGCTTTATTGCTCTGGTTTCTGCTAGCATATACATGTGAACTGTCTTCTGTTGTTGTAAGTTTCTGTGCAGGTGTTAGATTGCTAAATAATGTAGTTTGTTTGCCTGGGAAAACCTAAGTGATAAAAATGATGTAATTTGGGGAGGGACCCAGCAGACATGTTTGTTAGTAATGTTTAAATACTATTTCTCACAAGAGACTACAAGCATTTTGACTTTGGATATCCAACTTATCAGCACTCTGCCTTGTGCTCACATGTATGTTTTAGCACTGTGATGTCTTGTAGGAATAGTTAAAGCTACTAAAGATTAATTAGGTATTTTTCTTTGAAATCAGACCTGTCCTACTGTATTATTTTAAGTTTATGAGTGATCTGTGAACTCTTAGATATCTCTGTGGTGTAGTAGTTTTGTCTTGTGTTTTAATTATTTATTATTAAATAGTTTTAAAACCTTGTACCTGTGGCTGATTTGTGTAGAGATAAGCTCTAGAGTACATTGCATTTTTATAGAGGTTATTGTAATAGGCCACTCTAAAGTAAGTTTTGGCTGTTAGACATACTACCATTGGATATTAATATCGCACAGCAATAATTGGACACCCTTTTAAGGGCCTTTTAGTAGCTGATATTATTAACTGGGGGGTGGCAGTAATTACTACCGTATAGTCTGGATAAAGGGGTACAGTTGGAGAATCTGTGTCAGCCTTTCCCAGGAGTGTCTGTGAAGTTGTATAAATACTTATCTCAAAGTGTGTCTGTGTTGTGTCAGCTACTTGGCAGGGACACGAAGCACTGGTTGGACAGAGAGGGTACTGGAGGTTTTAGCTTGCCCAGTTAGGCTGAGACCTGGACCCTATAGCTGTGCCAGTGAGGAGTCTTATTGGGGACTTGGTGAATAAAGGAGCAACCAGCCCCAGACTGACTGTGATCTCTGTGTGCACTTAAGGGAAATTGTACTTTTCTGTGTGTATTGGTTATCCTTTTCTCTTCTATGAGACGACCTCCCTGGTGTTACTGGTGAGGATTGAGGCTCCGTGATTGCTGGGCCAGGGCAGGGTCATCACAGTTACATCAAGAAATGGAGAAAATAATGGTGTCTAAGGGATGCAGTCATTGCAGCGAGTTTTGTAGAGCAAGACAAGAAGCCTTACACTGGGAACTATAACTACACTATTGCATAAAACTGTCATAATGTACACTCACAAACTGGGTAGAAAGCCATCAGTTATTTTCCTGAGCTGCTGGTGAACTTTTTATGGATTATATGTACATGGAAGTTACATGAGTGTGTGAGTAATATTATGATTTGGTATTTGCCATCAAGAATGTTGGCACTTGGACATGTATTGGGGAAAATCGTGTAGCTGAACATGTGAAAGACATGAGTAACAGGGTGAGTTACAGGATTCATGGCAGGTGGAAAATAGACACTGAAGGAATCAATTTAATGGCACATAGAATGAAGGAGTAGCAGTTTTTATTACAGAGACATGAGATTTCATCATATTTTGAACTCTACAGTGTCATAACTTGTTAAAAATAGGCAAAAAAGCATGAACATTCCTTATTTCACCCTTGCTTAGATATACTAATCCAGAGGCTGCACTAAGGTTGGACAAAAGGTCTAAGCTTTGACAAATTATGATTTTAGTGGGCTTAAACTAAAATGATCTGCAGTGTCCCTGCATGTTCTTCAGTAGTCTCATAATATGCCCACATGAAAAAAAAAAAACAGCTCAATATTATTAAAAAAGGGTCATAGAGCAGGACACCATGAACACCATTTTTGAAGCTGACAATTTATTTTCCTTCTTGCTAAGAAGTAACCTTCATCAGTGGATATCTTGAATTCACATGTCCGTACGCAGGCTGCTAGACAATGAGACATTTCCATGTTGTACATTTAGTTGGGGACATGTGTCTGAATTGAAATTCAGCTGCAGAAACTTAGGGCTACTGCAAATTCAGTGTGAGCTCATGAAAGCATACAGTGCTATGCCCATGGCTTCAATAACCAAGTGCACAAGAAGGAAATAATGTGCATGGCCACCAAGGCAACTGGAAACAACAGGCAGTATGATAGGTACCAACAGCAAGACAGTCAGTGGACATGTTGTCACTGGCAGTGAAGATGCAGTGTACAGTGGGTAATGCTTTAATTAATCATGTGTGTGGACTGCTACCCTTCACAGTGTCTAGGGAAAATTACCTAAAATACATACTGGAGCATAAGTGTAACTACACCAGCAAATATTATTTCTTCAATGCTGTAGCACACTTCTACATATTGTACATACATAAGCATATACTGTACACCAAGCACAACACATTACTTCCCCTGCACCCATGTTCTTAGTTACTGAAGCTGTGTGAATGGCATTGCATGCTTCTCTGTGCCCACAGAGAATTTCCAGCATCCACATATCTCTGCAGCTGAGTTTCACTTCAGCTATGTGTCTCCAGCCAAATGTACCACAGGGAAATATCTCAGCAACTAGGAGCCTGAACCCCCATAAGAAAGCTTTGGTTTCAACTTCCTACCCATGATTTGGGATCAC